>NC_091496.1:33444238-33744238 GCF_947461875.1 Haliaeetus albicilla
CCTAATACTACTGTCATCCCAGGATGACTTCACCTTTGTAATCCTACTTCCTTTACATGTCTCCTCTTTGGAAAAGTTAGAACTTAAGCTGAGATGTTGTGAACAACTGTGGAGGACTTCAACCTAAGATGAAGCCCACTCCATGGAAAGTGTACTAAGTGAATAAACACAGGGTTTTCAAAGCAGATTGGAATATCCGTTCAGGCTACCACCAACCACAATCTCTATTTACCTCCCAAACATTAAAATGATGTAGACAGAAGGTAAGTTGAATTTTACATCCATTTCCACCTTCCAAAGAGCTAGGAACAAGTTAATAAATTCTTCTTACCAAGCATGTGCACACTCCAAACTTATTAAATACATAGGAAAAAAATAAAACAGATTCCTCTTATCTTGAAAAGAACTGGCCATTTATGCCCGCTTCGAACAGTGTGAAACCTGTATCTTCTTTTTTTTAAATGCCCCGTCATTAAAAGATTCTACTACAGGTTTTCAAACCCTGAACATCAAAGTTAACACTGTGTGACAGCTGGTATGTTCCAAACTCATCACATTTACTGGTCTGTAACAGGGTAAATGACACAATTACCTGCTGTAATTACTGTTGCTGACAATATATTTTCCCTGGTGATTGGTCTGTGTGACTCAGAGCTGCCTGTCTTTGTCAGTCCAGTCCAAATCTCCATTTCCATGTGACTTGGACATTAACTCAGGAGGTATTTACAAATTAGTTCCAATATCTGCCAAGACAGATATTTGGGGTAGTATAAATTTATCTTTTATTGCATGATTAATCTGCCTACCACTCTAATATTATTTTGCATTAGAAAAAAAGTATTTACAATGAAATTCTGTTCCCCATTTAAATCAAATGCTCGTTTCTTTTATTAATATATTGGAAGGGAAACACACTAAATTGAGTAAATAAAATGAAGGAATAAAATTGCAAATAAATAAGTACATTGATATTTTCAGAAAATGCTCATTCCTAAAGCAAAATGTGAGGTAAAAAAATTAAGCGATAAAACATTAAGTTACTTAATTCTCATTGCCTTCTTGTGACAATTTTAAAGAACACCTACAGAAGACAACAGCGACTTTTGATTTAGAGCAATGTGAGTTTCAGGCTAGTCAAGCTAGCTGACTGCAAGCATTTCCCTGGAATATCTATCACTTTTAAAATATAAAATAGATACAATTGCTTGCAACACTTCTCCTAAGAATATACTTAAGATGATGTGAAAAGATTGCAGCATATAATAACAGTAGGAAACAGATGCAGTTTTTTTAAGATGATTTGGAAGCTTGTCAGAAAGCAAAAACACTCCTACAAGAACTCCTACAAACCTTTTAGGTAGAGCAGCCTCCTATTTTATTGCTAAGCTTGTTGACAGAGCTCTTGGTTCTCAAGAGAAACATCAAGATTTTCAAACTTTTTGTTATTTGTTGGGGAGGGCCTCAATTATTGCACATCTGAGCACATAAATTGTAAAGGTAACTGATTTCAAGAAAGTTGATTACCATTTCTGAAATAACTTCTGGTTTCAGTTTTATAGTTCAGTCTTGAAGATGCCACAAACCCTCTAGTGTTTTCTTAAAAAAAAAAAAAAAAGAAGAAGACAAGACAGAACAGTTCTGTATATTGAGAAAGACCTCAGGAAAAATATCAAGTATCTTTATAGACACAGTACTTTCAGAAACATTGCCTCGCAATATGTATCTTCACTAGCAAAAATAAAATTTCACTCAAGAACCTTGGGATTCTGTTGTACAGGAGCACAGCACAGACAGCGATGCTTCCCTTTGTATCTACGTGACTTTTCAAATTAATGATGATTATTTGGCCAGTCTTCCTTGGGGCATCAGCAGAACAAAACCGTACGGATGGGTTCCAATATATTTTCTCAGTAGGTGGTATTTGTTCCTTCTTGTTGGCCAACTCTTTGACTGCTGCAGAGAGGACCTGCCAATCACTCTGTCTTCTTTATTCATTTAGATGAACTGGCAAACACACACAGAGCAAATTCTGGAACTGAAACTAGTTTTAGACAGAAACAGAAGGGCAGAAAAAGCGTGAGTTTAGCTTCCACTCTGCACGTTTGTGCAGAACCAGCCGTGGCCTGGCTGCAGAATCATCAGCACATTTCAGTGTGAATCAGAAGTTACATGCAGAACTAAAAATATAAGCTTTCTTTGGGATTATGCATAGGAACACAGACGCCGGATGAGTCAGTGAAGTGGATAAGCCCAATATGTTTACTTTGTGCACCAGGACATTTCAGGGTAGATTTCAGCATAATTCTATGTGCAAAGGACTAGCAAGGACACAACTCCTGCTGTGGTCAAGGGGTCTGTACCCCAAGTAAGGCCACTACTTAAGCACATGGGTGGAAGAGAGGCTTGTAACCCAGAAGGCTATTTCTGAATTATTCTGTCTGTAGAAATTAATTTCTAATTTGAAGAAGCAGTTTGATACAGTGAAGTACGTTTGTTTTTGTAAGTCAAAAATCATCAGTCCCAAAGACTGACAAAAAGGAGTAACATTGATAAAGATCTATCGCAGAGACAAACCTAGGAAGGATTTGTCAAAAGAAGATGACAAATACTAAATTACCATGACTGACAGTATAAAACATGAGTTAAGGAAACAGTCTGCCATTTAGCATAAAGCAGGTTAATCTCTTGTAAACATTTCCTGAAAAACAAAGGACACTTCTAAGATGTTTCAGGAGTCAGCGATTACCAGACATGCCATGTAGCACGCAATGGGAATCAAATGATAAAGAATGAAAAGTTCCCATGCTCACAGGTTGTCTGAACAGAAATAATTTAGGGATTCATACCTGTCCAAGCAGGAAACTTCCATATTCATTCAAAGAAAAAACTTGCAGCTATAATACTTAAAGAAACGGCTTCTGAAGCCCTGGACAAAATTAAAAAATGTCATGTCTCCTCTTGCAAGTCTCGACAGACAGTTACTTTTCTTACCCTCTGCCTTTTCTTACAACTGTGTTATCCTAAGATTGGAAATGTTTTTCAACAGTAGAATGCCAGCAGACTGACAGACCTTATATCCATATACTGCCAGCTGTATCTACTACTCTCAAAACCTGGCTAATTTATACCATGGCTATAGTCACCTTGATTTTACTGTGAATGTATAGAAAACTGCTGACTTCAATACAGCACGACCACATAACCTTAAATAACTCTGCTGTTCCTTTTTTAAAAACTGTCTTGCTTTATCCAGCAGCTCCAGTCTCTCACTGACCTTGGCTGGAGTCCCTCTGAGAACAGGCTGTGCTCTCCCAGCATGAGGCAATCACCAGCTGGCTCAGACATGATGGATGTCAGCTATCCAACTTCCTTCACTTCTGCCTCGCTCAACGAGGCAGCAGCAGACTCCCATCTCCTGCGCCAGAAAGATCCTTACAACTTCAAAGAAACTGTCCTCAAGGCTGCCTACTGTGTTTCCTGATCTTTGCAGTCTATCTTTCACAGTCTGTGATCATCCACAGAAGGGTGGGCCGGGGGAGGTCATGTTGCCATTAATTAATGTCAGCCATCCTCTTGCTACCATCATCCTAATTCCCACAGTCCACAACTACCATCCAGTATTGGGATGAACAGATGAAGAAGTTTCGACCAGTTAATACCCCATGTACTCTTCAGTCTCTTGTACTTAAACTCTTCTAAAGAAAAACGGCAGCTGTTTGCTGATAATTCTGGGTGCAACTCAGCTCCAGCTTAAGGTATTTAAATTCAGGTGTCTACGTGAGCGTTACTGGGCAGGATTCTACTGCATAAACACACAGCCAGCTAAAAAGTCCCACCTAGCCTGGCACCTCACGGGTATCCAAGACACCAGCAAAGGTTATAACATGAGGCTCTATGGGAAGACTAACAGCAGTCGGAGAGCAAGTAGGATACACCACAGCATCTAAAAAGGCACTAGACCTAGAACTGGGCAACCAGATCTTGCTATAGACATCTAAGTTCTCATTTTAGTCAGTGTAACCGACAGAATTCGTCAAGTGTAAACTAGATACCTAACATGGGCTTGAGTTGCCCACAGATAAGGGGCTCAAACTCATGGAAAGAGGTAACTTACTTTGCCTGCATCCAGCTGTCACTCAAAAGCGCAAGACCTACAAGGTAGGTCGTGTCGGATCTGCTAATCCCATGATGACGACTGCCTCGAACCTCTAAATAGACAACTGAGTTGGGTCCAGCTGAATCCTTGACCTCTGTTGGATACAGTGTGAGCTTAGATGAAGGCATCTACATTTGGTTGTCTTAATTGCAAACTGAATTCTGCCTCTTGTGTCAACTTCAGTAAAATTCTAACATGAAGAGTCAATGTAATTAGCTATGGAAATGAATAATTCATTCAGTGCTGTATGGTTTGTTAGATTATCTATTTTTACAATGTTCTCTGTTCATTTTGCTATACTGCTACATTTCTAATTTCCAATCATATTGTACTGACACAGCACCTAACAGCATTGCAGAAGTTGTCAAGGGACGCTGGGTGCTTGGAAGCTGCAGAGGGGTTCAGAACACTGAGAAATGGCAGGTACACTGGATGTCTGTCGTAATACTGTGAGATAAATATTAAGCAATGTTAATGTTTGAAAATACTGTCATTTCAGAATTTTTACACGGAAGAAGGGTCTCACGGGAGGGGAAGTGGAGAGGGAGGTGCTGATCTCCTCTCCCTGGGATCCAGTGATAGGACACATGGGAATGGTTCAAAGCTGTGCCAGGGGAGGTTCAGACTGGACACGAGGAAGCATTTCTTCACCGACAGAGCGGTCAAACCCTGGCACAGGCTTCCTGGAGAGGTGGTCAATGCCCCAAGCCTGTCAGTGTTCAAGAGGCATTTGGACAATGCCCTTAATAACATACTTCAGCTTTTGGCCCTGAAGTGGTCAGGCAGTTGGACTAGATGATCATTGTAGGTCCCTTCTAACTAAATATTCTATTCTATTCACTCTTTTCTGAGTTACTGTTTCAAACTAAGTATATTCTCAAGTTGATACCTGTACCTCTTTTTATATATTGAAAAATACCTCATTCCCCTAAGAATGGAAAATTTATTCCTTGTAAAACAAAATAATCAATTCTGATGTCTGCTTCTGCAGAAAGACAGATTTTAAACAGTATACAGAAACTGTAGAATTGCAAAATAGTTAGAGACTTGCTTTTGATATAATACCTTTTACCATCCTCTGTTCCTAAGGCCAATAGGGAATCCAGGTCTATAATGCATTGATAGATAAATAGAGATGTAGATATACTTATAGACACACACACACATATACCAAATCTACATACATTTGGTAAAAGAATGATTTCTGTAAAGAATTTAGCATCCAATACCAAAGATCAAACATTCATATCTTTGTCAAGGGAATAAATTTTCTGTTTATCAACTCAAAATATATTCTACCAAAGAGCCTTTAAAAATGTGTTGGATTTTGATCAGCTGAGAAATCAATCCTGCTATAATTGCATAGCCAGCTGAACAGTTGTTATGAACTGGGTCAGTAACCAAGGAGGAAATGGAACCTAAAAAGTATCCTCTAGGAAGGAAAACAAAAGGCCTCATTCCAAGTTAAAACAGCATCCAAACTAAGTTGTCAACGATAACCCAATTCAATCCAAATAAAACATAAATGAGTTCCGTTGTATAAGATACAGCAGATATATAAAAATGACTTGTGTTATTATCTTAGTAATGCGGTTGCATAGCAACAAGCTCAGTCTGAATGATCATTCCTTTATTAGCTTTGTGAATTATCTTACAGCTAGAAAGTGGGTATTGGAGAGAATTTATCCTGAAAGAGGATTGAGAGCTTCATGTAGACTGACATACTATAAAGCAGAATGGAAACTGGGCCAAGTAATGGAAATCAGAATCAAATAGAGCATTTTTAATTCGAAACCTGTGCATACAAGCTGACTTCTCGAGTGCTTATTACTAGCAGCAACCCTGACAGTGTAGCTGGGGACCGTCGCCTCAGCGGAGTTTAGATTACACTGTGTGATAATGCATGCGCATGCACGTTATTTCTAATATAATTGGGGCAGGGAAATCACCAAAATCAGAGATGGAAAAGACAGATGGTTCATCTTGCCCACATCATTATAAATCCAAAACCGCATGTTTTCTCTGGTGCTTTGCTGACTACAACATTTCCTTACTCAAGCCATAGTATGCCACTCCAGTGATGTTACAAGCCCCTGTCAGTATGCTTGCTTATTGCTCTGTCCCTCGCACCATACCGCGCAATTATTCTGTCTTTATTTAAGCACAGTCAACAAGCTCAGCTGTTGTACAAGCTGCAGAACTTGACGAAAACTTGAAATGTTGCTGAATGCATCAAAATAAGTCAAGGGAAATAACCAGAAAGAAATTAGCTTTTTTTTATTGTCACCATGTCTCACGTTACTGTATTTTCAAGTAACAAAGCTGGTATACTATAAGCATGTGACTAATTTGAGGTCACAGACTTTTTTTTTTAACTTCTTTGCAGCAGTGAAGAGTAAAGGGTATACAGCAGCACTGAATAAAGTTGCATCTTGTGGCCATATTTAGTCACGTATTAAAATGTGGCCTCATTTACCAGAGTACTAAGCACTATCAGCTCTTATTATCTTCAGGATGATTTGTGGATGCTCTTGTGTATCTGAAAAAGCAGGCCAATTTTATACTGTTAATTAACTGAGAACAAGCATGCAGCTTTAAACACAGAAGCTGGATGACTTCATTCAACTCTGGATTACATCAGTCTTACAGTAGCTTACCTCCATGGAAACCCAGGCAACTATACCACTCTTAGAAGAGGTTGGTGCAGGTGCTAAAACACAGCCCACATTCCTCACATGAAAGTTAGATTGTATTCTTCATTTTAAATAAGGAGAGGCATTCCCTTTCAGTTCTCAGAACTCATTTGTGGGAACTGAAATGTACAGTGGGAACAAAAATAGCTAGTAATACATGATATTGTGAAATACCCACACTTCACAGCTTGCTGGAATCCTACCAACGTACACTGGTGCAAACCCTTTACCTGACCTACATCAGAACCCATCAATGAACTTTTTCTGAATATCTGAAAGGAATGTATTGCAAGTCTGGAATTTTACCTGGCCTGTGCCCTAGGGATTAAAGATGGATTTTACCTTCAGCATCCTCACAAGTAATTTAACAAAACTTTTTCTCAAGTATCCCTGCCATTAAACATAATTTCTGTTGCACAGTATAGGAAAAAGAGGAGATTTCTCAGACTGTTGTTGTCCCAAACAATTGACAGATTTACAAGTCAAAAATAAACTAGTGAAATCTGCACAGAAGCCCACAGGCAGATGCACTTTTATGAACTTGAGTTTCTAGATGCCAAGAGGAAACATTCACCCAAAGTATGTCAGAGTACTATGTTAAAAAAATAAATAAATTTAAAAAGAATTTAAAAAGTAAAAAAAAAAAATGATGGGGAATGTATTCCCCCCTCAAAAATAGCTGTATCTTGCAAGACACAGAGGGTAACAACTGGGCAGCCAGCAAAACACCTGATAATCTGGGGATCTGAATCATAAACAGTGCATGAGCTGTGTTATTTCAGCAAAATCACAGGTCCCTGTTACTGGCATTTCAAGTCCACCCAGATACCAGACTGGTGGTTCCCATAGTGAGGGCATCTGCGTTTGGGGGATAACGATGGGTTGCATTAGCATTGCAAAGACACTGCCACTGTTTCCTTATAAGCATCCTCAGAAGACTTGCATTGTAAACAAAGCATTAATGAAGGAAAAGGAGGCAAGAGCCAACCTTTGGCTATACACTATACCAAAAAACCGCAGATGTGAGTTTATTTCCTGGCTGATAGGATAGTGAAAACTGGGCGCTGGCACGTATAAAGCAGATTTTTTTTATCAGATGTACACAACTAATACTGAGACTTCCAAAGATGAGGAGAGAAGAGAAAGAAGCTTCTAAAGGTAACTTCAATTTCTACTGAGGACTATAACTATACTTTTAACGCTTTATGCTCAAAAGCAGTGGAGGAAGTTCGGCAGTTCTAAAAGAAAAGAGTCTCCTGCCCTCTGGAGAACATCATTAGCCCATCATCTCCTGACCCAGTGCCAGCATGGAGATAGAAGTATTCTAGAGATGTTTCTTTAAAATCCTTCTTCATATACATGCACCCAAACACACACTCAGAAACCCCACCATGTATCAGTGCTTAGCAAAACATCAAACCAACAGGTCTCTTTCTGAAGTGCGACACTCCCAGTGACATTAGCTGAAATCCAAGCAGATGTGTAGGTTGTATATAAGCCACAGCTATCTAAAAGAATGGAACCAAACAGGAGGGCTTAGGAAGGACACAAGTTTGATTGCTGTGGGCAAAGCAAATGTAAAATATATCACAAGGATGTGGCCTGTTGGAAATACAAAGCGAGAAAACATTAATGGCTGCATGGGAAAAAAAGCAGAAAGATAGCTGAGAGAGTATCAGATGCACGAGTGCTGAAAGGGGTAACTGTGACAATCTGTTTTTTATGCATTATGTCGAGGTGAATTTGTTTCAATCATCCCACAGTATCATTAAAGAGCAACGAATATGGGTCCGACGTGAAAAACTAATGTCAAAAAGTACTGGCCACTGACCTGCAGCAGTGCAAGCCTTTCCCTACATTTTTCCCTTTACTATTGACACCCCCCAAGTAATTACTAATTAGTATTATTGTTATCATATTTCCTACTTTCTGCACATTCATCATCATTATGCAGCTAAATGTGTAGTTTTCTCCTTAAATCTTTCCCATATGTCAAGTCAATCTCCCTAGACCCTTAATTATTTTAATGTTGGTCTTGGAATTCCTTCCAATTTGCAACAGATTTGCGACTTAATTTGATTTAAAAAATATGCAGAGCTGCCAGTATTCCAAAGAATTAAGATTTCAGGTGTCACTCAACTTGCTACCACCATGCTTCTTGGTAATTTATGTGGAAACAACTATTAGACTTCAGTTTACTGTGAGAGGCTATTGCAGAAGAAAAATTAAATGCTGCTGAATGCATTGACACCATTTTCAGGAAAATGTTGTTAGAAAAATCTCTGAGACTCATAAAGACTTAGATAGGCTGGGGCGGAGGAGGAGGGAGGCCTAGCAAGGTCCAGCTGGATACACCTAGTTAAAGCCCAGTGGGTTCAACACATCTTTCATTGCTTTGAGTAGGCCTTCCATACGGCCAAGTCAAAAAGCCCGAAGACCAAAGCCATTCATCTATTCCACTCAGTCCTTTTATTTCTAAAGAAGTACTTCATCCCTTCCATCTATTTAGAGTCTGACGAATAAACCCTGCAAATGTTCCCACCACAGTCATGGTACATTACATAAAAATCCTTCACAATTTTCTTTAGAAGTCAGAAAACAAACCCAGGAGCATGAACCTGACATTACCAGGCTGTAATGCACAATAATGGCCTCACAGACTTAGAATCTCCACCTATTTTGCCATCTCCTTTGGCTTCTAAGCTATTTCTTTCTAAAAGCAAGCAGGAGCAAAAAATCAGCATGACTTAGCTTAAGTGAAAATGAAAAGGAAAGACAACATTGTCTGGAATGGATTTAGCAAAATGGATATGAAAAAACGTTACAAGGTCTGCAGGCATTTAAAACATGCCCGCAGGAGCGGTCCCACACAGCTCAGCACTGCTGCGGGGATGGATGTGGCTCCTCATGTGGCTGGACCATGCTTGGAAGAAGTGGGCCACGATTTGCAACATACCTGATATGCTTTTAATAATTAATCAGTTAGGAATTCACATGTATTTCCTGCCAAAGTATAGCACAATTGTAATACCTCACTGGTGTGAGGGTACAAAGTTGTAGAACACTCACTTCTCTCTCTAAAAAAAAAAAAAACCAAACCAAAAAAACCCCAACCCAAAACCCAAAACCAAAACATGAATTTGCTAAACCCCATAGATGACAACATGTACAAACATTAATGCAAAGAGTCTGGTTTATATGCTAACACACTCCGTACTTCCTATGTCTGTCTTACATTCGGTCATTTATCACCTTACCCAGACCTCGGGTGCTGATGGGGAGCCCCAGTGCCTCCCACTCCAGCACCACTGGGTGTGAAACACGAAACAGCTCCTGGGGAAGAGTTCTCTGGGAGGGTAACATCAGCTGTGTTACCCTCCCCATCACCTCAGGGACTCCCACCCACGGGGAGGCTGAGCACACCACCAGCACTTCCATCAGTGTCACCTCCCCCTCTTATGCTGACTGGAAAGCAAAAAAAAAAGAAGGTGGCCCATGAGATTACACAGAAACAGAGCCTTAAAAAGCATCTGGGGCTCAGAAAATCCATGGCTTCTCCAGGCCACGTCATGCATCTTCCTCTGCCTTAATACGATCTAAGGAGGAGGCACTAAATCTCACAGGGTCTTCGTTCTTCTGTTCCATTTTTGATGGGTTACTTAGATAGGTGAGTGGTCCCAAGGCAGGAAAATAAAGACATCTGTTCAGACTAAATGTGATTAACCATCCACTGTGGCTAGTCAGAACTCCTCACTGTGAGAGCCAAGTGCGAAAAAGAGAGAGCTCTCATCTCTCATTTCCTAACTTCTCTTTTTTCCATTTAAAAAAAAAAAAAATTGGTGCAAGAAGGGATATATATGTATTGCTCTGTTCAGAGCACTGCTACCAGCTGCAGATTACACAGCAGCCCGAAAGACTGGAGGTGACACTGGCTGCAACCTTGTTTCTAGAAGGAAAACTTTCTTTCTTCCAGCCAAGAAAACAGCCCGTGCATTTTTGTAATCCCAGGCAGAGTAAGGATGTAAGTGTTACTACTCCAGAAAAATACTAAGGCGTTCAGATTTAATCATATCTAACAGTGATGGTGCAGCATACTGCTACACATATAAAACTACCCCAGCACAGACTCATGCCATTTTCTGCCTTCCTTCCCCCAGCACACCACCATTACATTTCAGGCTCTGTGAAAAGCAAAGTGGAAGGGGAATAAGATGATACCAATGTAGGGAAAGCATGGTAGCCCAGGGCATATTTTTTATGCTTTTAATTTGCCGTTTGTGCACCCATCTGGCATATGGGTGCAGCTTAGGACTCATCTCCCTTCTCATAGCTATGATTGATTTCTGAACATAAAATCAGTCACGAACAACAGATTTCTGTGTAAATACGGTTGTGACTAACTCAAGCTAACCCTGCGAATCTTGCTTCCAAGATGAATACAAATAACAAAATCTGAAATTGATGTCTTCATTACATCCTTTGTTGTGAAAATCAAAATGTAATTCAGATCTATTGTAAAACTTGCAATAAACTTGCCAGGAAGAAAGAGACTGGAGCTGTTCTGGAAGCAGCTATATGCTGTCTAAATCAGTCTTTTGTGCCCAGGACTCTGACAGAGATAGATAGCACAGACTTCTTTTCAAATGTCTCATACAGGAGAAAAACCCTTCAATGTCACTGATTTCATGTCTCTTTTTTATCTTGATCAATGACTGATAAATTATATATGTGTGCATAGAATGGAACAATAAGGCATTTTACGTTAGTCTGCAGGCAAGCTGTGTGGACATCACTCACATCATAACTTGCCTAATCAAAGTTCAGGTATAATTCCTCAACGTCTCCTTCCTGCGCTTCACCTATCCTGTGCAAACAATGACATATTAATGCCAAGCTACAGAACATTTTCTTTCTGCTCAGTAACATTCCCAAGGATGTGCTACCAGAGCTTCTGGTCCAGCTTACAATAAGTCAGCTATTTTATGCACAGCTACAGTTCCGTAACTGGATTTGATTACACAGCATTACAAGGAACAGTGTGAGTTGAAATATATTTTAAAAATTTAACGTGTAGTAACACACAGGGTCAGTTGTCGCTTGTTTGCCCTATTCTCATTATTCCTGAACCGGATTGAAAATCTGCCTCCTCTTCAGTTTCATTGATATTTCAGCCGGCAAGTTAAACCCAGAATTGCCGATGAGGCAAATAGAGACTTGCCAAGAACTCTAAATTCTGCAGAAGGCAAAAGAAGGTTGAACGGCTAAATTTAGTTGCAAACACTGGCAAAAACCAAAGTGCATCAGACTCCCTGTACATGAGTACTGAGAGATTTGAGCAGAATTGCATACTGTACAACCACACCAACGTAAGTCCTGGAGCTTTTGGTAGTTTCTGTAGTATGTGTGCAGTACCAAGGTGCCCCTAAAATACTCGAGGTTGCCTTTGCACATCAGAGATGTCTGTGTGAGGCTTCTGCAGCATGGCTCTCACAAGCAGTTGGCAAGAGGCATCTTCATAATACCCTTCTGCAGCAGCTGAAAACTGATGCTATCGAAGCTGATGCTTCCAGCCATCTTGAGGAAAATAGAAAAGAGCAATGCAGAAATTATGTCCTACAATACCCATTTTTTGCATTAATTATGTAAAACAGAGACTATCCAATGGTAAGAATGTAAATGTATTTTGCATATCAGTGTTTGAATTGGTTTTAAAATACCATTCCTTTTACAGACATCTTTCCCACTTTTCATTTTTGCCAGATGTAAACATCAGGCTTTTGTATGGACTATGGAATACATCAACTATTCTGTGTAGCTTCTACAATAAATCTGATTATTAGAACAAAAAAGAAATATGGAAAACCTAGAAAATTCTGTTAAGGACAGTGCACAGACTTACTTTCACAGATATGCTAAGTTAAACAGGGTACTCTTCACAAAACCTTTCAAAAATATCTCCTTAATTTGCAGAGCTCTGTCTCTTTGGTCTATCATGATTGCTTTTCTCCTTACTGTCCTGCTTTTCTGCCTGATAAAAAGGCTTAGTTTATGCCTTTAACTTCAAGAACTAGCACCGTCATGACAACAAAAATTGAGCTTAATCAAAATAATTTCCAGTTGCAGTGAATGGGCCGTGAGCTCGTGATGCACAGTGAGGTGTGCTGGGAACGGACAAGCTGGTCTCTCAATTCTCAAAGTGCAAAAATTTCTACTTGCTGCTTTCTACAATCAAAAAGGCAGATTAAATTGATAGACTTAAATAGAGCAAATGCAAGGTTGGCTGAGACAGGTTGAGATCCCTAATACACTTTACTGCCTTCATTCTCTAAACAAAACATTTTTGGAAAATACTTTTCCTTCTCAAGTCCTAGATATCATTTGTTTAGCTGAATGACATTAAAGCTCCACTTAAATTAAAATCAAACAAATAAACAAACCAAAAAAAGACAATAAAGGGAAGTATAATGAGTTTTTCTTGTAAACTACTTGCTTTAAAATACCGCAGTATGCTGTAAGATAAAATAATCCTTGGGAAAAGTCAGCTATACCCAAGTATAATGGCCTAGACTAAACCTATTGGTCTGTTTGCAGGATAGAGAAGTACTGTCACTAGCATCGTAAACTCCTTCCCACTGTTATTTTGCAGTGATTTATTAACATACACATCTTTCAGCAGTCCTGTAAACACGGTCAGTGTTTCTACTACACCGAGCTTATGTTGGTTCTCAGAACAGAAGAAGTTTCTTTGGGAGAGACAATGCTAAGCAATCTAGTAGTTTAAACCTCCACAGACTCCATGTTAAAGCCACAGCACGATACCCTCCCTACTTGTGTTCACTTCACCTCTTAGATTTATAGCTGGGCAAATGGGTGCACATGGAAGTCTCCGAACTCAGGAGCTTTAATAGATGGTAAAACCAGCAAAGAGCAAATAATTTGCTGAGGAGTGAAAAACCTATAGCAGTCTCATGTACAAATATATACACTTGCCACCTGCTTTAATACAGTGCTATAATGTAAATGCTCTGTGTCACTCATGTAGACTAAAACAAGCACAAAATGCCAGTTACTGATCAAAGCACATGCCTTTAAATGTATCCTGTGTTTCCTTCAATTTTTAAAACATAATTAACCTTTCACTCACTAGCTGTTTGGTAGAAATGTCATGCAAGAGTCTCGTAAGTCTACATACCTCAATAACTGAGCAGTGCCTCCACTGGAGGGGGTCACAATAGTTGTGGAACCAGAAAAAAAATGCAGTTCTTTTGTGACATACACACTTGATGATGTTAGGTTGCCATTCATTAAAATTCTACCACCCAACAGGCACTGCATCCCCGTGGTTGCCTCTCAGTATCCAAAATTCACTATAATTTAACTCCAGAAAAACTCCAGGTCCCAAACGACAGTGAGTAGCATTGCTCAGCCGTACAGAAAGTCACTGCATGACTTACAGTTCATCTGGCCTAGAGAGTCCTAAGAGTTGAAATCTTAAAAAACTCTTTCATCTACTTTGCTTCCTTTTGCATTAACTTTTCCCAGCTTAATCAAGGGAAAGGTGGAAAAGAAATAATTTATTTTGTCACCCATCAGGCTGATTTCACAGGGAACTATTATTTACAAATGTGGAGCCAAACTCAATTTGGAATGTGAGATCTGTAATGGATTTCCAGCAAGTTTTACGCCTGTTTGACTGTCCAGAGCTCTTGAACTGCACTGAATTTCACAACAGTACGTTTCAGCAAATATGAGGAATGCAATGTGTGGAGTACTGAGAAATACCTTTATTGTATTTATAGGCACCGAATGCCCCTGTGAAGCTGTTTGCAATGCTTTACCATTTGCAGAGTTCAATCAGAACAGCAAGTTAAGGGAAGCAAAGCGGAGAAAGTATCACAGTGATTTAGTTTAAGTCAGTCCTAAAATAATCCCAACATTGCTTTACTCCTCAACTGAGGGTGTGGGAAACACGAGAGAGTGATCAGAAACATACTGGTTGCTTCAGAAAGGACCTGCAAGCAGCCTATAACTTGGTCCTTCAAGAACTGAGCTTACTGCAGTAAAATAGTGCTTGCCAGTGTATGTGAGAAGAATGTCGAGTACAGGTAAGACAGTACGCACAAAAATCACACATATGTGGTTTCAAATCTATGTCCCTCAGTGCTGTGCATGTTTGGGTGAGCAAATTATGCCAGTTTATGAAGAAGCTGTTTCTGTACCAAGACATATCTTTGATGCTCAAAAATGTCAAGACATAATGGACAGAATTAAATAAATTTAGAAATGAACTTCACAGTGCTGTCTCCACATTCTGAATACTCTAATCCATTTATATCCAGCTTTACTGTCCAAGAAAGTTTTACTGAACAAATATATTCTCTTATAGAAAGAGCTAATGTGTTCCCCTGTGCACACAAAATAGTGGTACTATTTTGTTCACATACGTTTTTCTTCACTGAGAGAATGTGCCACATCTTTGAATCACATTTGCTTTATCTGCCTAGTAGGAAAAAACACATTCCCCCCAGGAACACTTAGAGTCAGCCCGACTGTGATACAGAAGGCTGTTTTAAATGTTCACTGTTCATTCCATAACCCTAAAATACCTTGCAATAAAAGAGGACTAGAAGACAGAAAGTCAGTATGAACCCAACACCTCCTCTAGAGCATCAACTGGCAACAGAGCGACGAGGGAAGATACAGAGGTAAGCCCGGCCATGCTGTCCAGTGGCTCAAGGCAGGCAGAGCTCCTGCCCTCTGAGCTCAGGATTCAGGTGGGGAAGCTCCCCGACGCAGGAGAATTCAAAACGAGGAAAACAGCCACTTCTAACATGCAGCAAATTTAACTCCATCAAAAGTTTGCAGAAGAGTCATTATACTCCAAGTGAAGCTGTACTGGTATGCCACATGAAAACCGAGTAACCCATAGCACTGGTTTTGCTCTCTTATATTTCCCTTCAGCCTACTTCCTTCACCTTTTTGATCAGCACCCAAAACCATGCAGACCTATGAGACAATCCAGACCGTCTTACAATTTCAGGCAAATGATACAACATACACATAATCTGTAAAATGCATTAGCGTTTCTGCACTGTATCTTTGTAATTATTTTGCTGTTTATTCTGTTTAAAATTTCACATAGACTTTCTGTGACTCTGACAAAGATTAACTTTAGAAGAATTGTATCAGTGCTCCTAAATACCATCATCCTGTTATTTCCTTTCACAAATATACAGCTCTTACCTGTACATGAATAATCATCAATGCGTATATAACCCGTTTTGCAGATGCACATAAAGGATCCTGGTGTATTTACACACATGGTATTCTCACGACAGTAGTGCCGCCCTTCAGCACACTCATCAATATCTGTGAATAAGGCAAAGGGGAACATGAGTCAAATTCAGCAGCGTTCTTTGCAATCTCTCGATACACCACTGTTCACTTCCATCAGTACTGAGTTAGACTAAAAAGTTACTTCAACAGCAAGGCATTTTGGAAAGTTTTGGGGCTTTCTCCTTTAAAAAAACCTGCTTGAAGTGTTCAAACAAGACAAGCAGCATGAGCTTTCTGTGAACAGCTGTTAGTGGAGTTACAAAGAAGATTACATTGGCTTACATCTTTCCTGTTGAAGTGCCTACGATGTTACTCCTATGATTTAAATAAGAACAAAACCAAAATAACTGGGGTCCCAAACAGCAAACCAACTGCCTCAGCACTGCAATGTCATCCATCACTGTACCTGTACACTCACTGCAGTCATCAGTATACAAACACACTACTATAGGCATACTATATGCCTTTGATCTAACAGGTATTATTGTTTGGGAAGAAACCGTAAGGAACATGGTAAGATCTGAAAAGACACTGGAACTTATTGTAAGTTTCTATTAGAACTATAAAGTAGCCAATCAGTAATTTTAACATATATAAACACATATATCTATATCTATACATATCTACATACATATGTATATAGATACATATACACACACCATATCTGAAAGGAACCTGAAAGAATCTGATTTATATAAAGACCTGCTCTGACAAATTGCAACTTTATAAAATACTTGTTGGAGTGGAATACCTGCTGCAGTGTAAAGTCCTAGAGCAAACTCCAGGCATAAATCACTGTAGGCATAGACTCCAAAACCTGATTGGTTTTGGTGTTCCCTTGGGCTGCAAAATTAGATGCATTTCTTGTAGCAGGTTATACTTCAATGATAAGACAGAGAAAGCACCACAAATAATAAAAAAAAGTTCTGCACACTACTATTATGCCACAAAGAAGAAAAGCTATATTAATTTGGAAGTGCTTAGCAGCATGCTGTTCCTGTAATAATGATAAAGACAGCATTACTGAGATGCTCTGTACATCTAGTTATATTATCATGCAATATGCCACTGAACCTTGCTAGAAAAGTATGTTAAAAATCAAAAGGGTGGATTGTTGGCTTGGTTTTTTTCCTGCTCATCAGTTTTGATTTCCTCCCCGTTTTCAATGATGTTTACAGCTTTCAGAGTGGAAAGTAAAATCTCTGGATGGAAAACAGTGTTGTGGTCCAGAGTCTGATGATAGTTCAAAACAACAGACTGGATATATAAACTCAAATTAGGGTTGACTTCTTAATGTTGTGATGCTAAATGGCAACAGTGTTAACTCCTGTACTTTACTCCTGTTTAGGTCGTATAATTATCTCCCAATTCTTCCTCTCTTCCCATTGTCTTTAAATCAATTGCTATTTACCAACTGCACTCATTGCCTGCTTTTTTTTTTTTTTTTTCCTTTTACATTCCCAGAAGAAAATTTGCCTTCCGGTACAAAACAATGCGACACACTGATTATTAGCGATTCTGATTTCCTAACTTATTCAGTTTTGAAAAAAACTTCTGTTTTCCCCAGTTTCTCTGCCAAGTGCAACCGTTCTGCTGGAGAAGCTGGCGGCAGTTGGCTACAAACCATGAAGGTGTCCACCGCGAATGCTCAGGGTGGTAAGCCCAGCCTGCTTTGCACATTCAGTTCCCAATAGTTTCACAGCCAGTATGCTTCAGCTGGTTTCCTTCCCTTCCTTCCCCTCTAAGCTCTGCAAGCACGGAAGAATCATGGCTCTATCAGGGTGTTGGTTTGGAAAAGCTGATTTTGTAATTTTCATGTACATGCATACACAAATAAACGTGTATTTAGAGTGAGCACAGTGTGTATACTGAGGCTCAAAACACATTTTGTGAAAGTCATCTAAGAAAGAAAAAAAAAAAAAGTGACGCTATCACAAGACTACCGCAGAGGCAGCTGGTTTTGCACAGAAAGTGGAAAACGGCACAGATCTCCTGACATACAGATGTTCTGCAGAAACATAAATGTGCAGTATACAAAACCCGCCAGCAGTTACAACATATGCCTCAGCTACTACCACAAACGATGCAACTTGTGTCTTTCATAATTCCAGTTCACAACTCCATATTAAATTAATGGTGTTGATTTGTATTTAAGTAACAACATCAGTCTTCGAGTAATTAGAGGCCTTATGTTCTTGGCGTCAACAGACTGCCTAGGAGGCGGCTTTGGCACCCTCAAAAGCATTAAATAGAACTTTCTGAAAACTATATTAATGATTGCTTTGGCACGTAAATAGCCACAGGAGACCCAAAACGTTAATGGTTTTCATTTTGCAGTGAAAAACTTAAAGCCAGAGCTACTTTGATTCAAACCCCCTAATTTAGAAGTGTTCTAAATAAAAGCTTTCATTTTGCCAACATACCACATATCGAGGTTTTGCACAATGTTTTATTTATAATCGCCTTTATTTCAAAACCTTGCTTGTTCGATTGTTAAAAAAAAAAACAAAAAACAAAAAACAAAAAACCACAACTCATCAGGTTAACTTTGAAATGTTTCATTTGAACAAATCTGATTTTTTTTCTTCAAACTGATTTGCAAAGATATCGTCTGCGTTTTTTACACGCTCACTGGAAAACAAAACTCTTTCCCACCCAGGTCTCTAGAAAGCCTGTACAGAATGCTAAGGAAATAAAGTGATTATTATTGCTACTATCACATTATTGTATTACATTGGCACCTGAAGACGCTAATCAAGTGTCAAAACTCCATCGCTCTATGCCATGGACGCACAGCTGATAAGAAGCTGCTTTTGCAAACAGTTTGCAACTTTAGCACTAAATTACATTGCCACTGGACACAAAAGGTAATTAATACAGAAAGGGCAAAGTAACAGTCAAATGACAACTAGTCACACAGAGATTGCCCGCACTAAAAACATGTGACTCCATTCCCCCTTTAGCAATCTATGTGCAAGCTTTGTATACATTAGGGTAAGGTATTACAGATCAAGGAAGACTGAACTGGGACAGGGAAAGAGCCCAACATCTGTTCTCTTTCAAAGCTACCAAAATAAAAGCCTTTTCATCCTGCTTACTGGTTGAAACACTGGTGTAGCCTTTTATTCACCTTTAGATACAAATGCACTAAGTACAACAGCAAACCTGATGCATTTTAATATCTAAGAAAGCCTACAACATTTATCTTAATTTTCCCCTGCCAAAGAGCCTAGTTAGCATATTAATGCACATTAATGTCTTACTGTTTAGCCAGTAAGATGCTGAAGTCAGTTCAATAGGATGAATGCACCACTCCAATGGCTCTACACATTCAACAATAAAGACTTGTGTGCTTGAAGTCTGTGATGTGATACTGAGCCACCAGCTGTGATGTACTGACAACAATGTAGTCATGGAGATCATCAACCTGCTCTATTCCCAGTGGAACAGATAAAAGAGGCATCTCTGGGAAAACTGGTTAGTGCAAAAGTGTTTGGAATCTGCACTTCAATGATTTATTTATACTTGCAAAAACATCAAAACAACAACAACAAAAAGCCTTTCTTTATCCCCCCCAAGCACTCAAACAAAATTTATGCAAAATATATAACCCAGGAAAAGTTTCCCCGTATCCCTTCCTCCTGCACCCTAATGAGTTTGCTTCCCCAGAGTGAAATTCCCAGTTATGTTTTACAATCCCATTAATAAGAACTTGACCTGCAATCTATAAATCATTGTTGACTAAAGCCTCACGCTAACAAACAAAGCCTCTCCTTAGGCCTCGCTATCCATCATTGCCTTTATCCACCACAAAAGCCTGCCAGCAGAAATGAGTCTGGTACTAAGTCAGTAAATCTGGGCTATAAAGAGAGAAGGCTATTTCCAGAACTGAGGATCCTTTATGGATAGTGTCCTGCCTCCAGCCATTTCCTTTAAAGCTCAATGGCATCAGTGATCTCCCTGGTCACACTTACAGAGGCACACAGTGGGCAGGGAGATGCTCTTGTAGGATTTTTGCAACAAACAACATTAAGTACCTAGGAAGAGAGCAAACGGGAGCATAAAAAGTTTTATTTACAAAAATGGTGCAAAAAAAAGTGCATCAGAAATTACCCTGAACACAAGAGCAGAGTAGATTAGACATACAATTTAAAAACAAAACAAACAAAACCCCATGGGTTTTGTGTTAATGAAAGGTTCTGTCTTCACAGCTCATAAATATGAAGAGGGTAATGCTTCTCCACCTCCCACACACAACTTCATCAGCAAATCTCCATCCTGACCTGAGGGCTCCACTGCTAAGGGCAAGGGCATCATTTACCCACCATTCCTGTGAATTTTGGGCCTCTCTGCTGAGAATCCCAAGGATGGATGCCAGTAATGATAGTCACCATAAAGGGCCTTCAGGTTCTTGTTTTTATCACTCCTGACCTGACTCATACAGTAATAGACAAGCTGGGAAAGGTTGAGACTTTCTCATCTGGTCCCTGACCTAGAAAAAGGGCATTGCAGGATCAGCAGTTGTTTCTGACCAATGAAGGGACTATGAAAGAGGAGAATGAACAGTGACCGATCACAGCAACCAATACCATTGAAAAAGGTAAACAGGGATTTAAAACCAACACAACCTATCCTGCATCCTGGACAGGGTCACAAAGGAAAAAAAGTTCTGAGTATGTTTGGTCTTGCTCACCTTGTCTCTCCTCCCATCTTCAACCCATCCCCTCAACAGCCCCTCCTCCTTAAAAGAAAAAGGATAGACCGTAACTTTCATAACTTTGAAGCCAACTCCCACCAGCTTACCCATCTGTGAAAGTATTGGTTTTCTTTCCTTCCACCACCAAACACACTAACTCATTCTCAAACACTTCCTTCCCAATTGCTCAAGTGTTTAGTACATTAAAACTTCCCAGTCCACTGCTCCAATAAAAATGGTCTTAGTAGGGTCTCTCCCACTTCCCTGACCGTATTTCCAAGCTCCTATTCTCTCCAGGCTCCCTTCACTTTCAGCTACAACTTGGTTTCAGTATCTCACGTGCTTTGGTTTCCACAGCACTATCCTCCTACGCGTCTCCTGCATATACCCTTTCTCACTCAATGTCTAAGAGGACAAAATATCTCGGAGGTCTGGCCCAGCCCTTGCTCTTCCTCCTCCCAGTACCATTTCCAGGCTCTCCCATCACCAGGCAAGCCTATGGTTCAACTACTACTGTTACTCCAGTCAGTCACAAACTGATCACTGCACTTCTGTTTTGCTTTGCTCTATCACATCCAGTGCATCAGTTTTTCCAACTGACATAGTCCACAAAGGATGTTAACGTCAACGTCAATCAAAATTGTGTATTTTCTCACAATCTCCCGCATTATTTATTCCAGGTGACTGCACCACCATAGTTGTCATCACTCATACCCTCTATAGATAATCTTCAGCTTTTTCTTCTCCTTATATATATAGCCCTGTGCCTTCGGTGTTACCAACAGCCAGTAAAAGGCCTAGCTCCAACAGCAAAATTACCAAGTGGTCACGCGTATACGATCTACCTCTGAAACTGGGGGGTTTGTTGTTGGGGTTATTATGTTTATTTTTGCCTACCTTTCTGCTGTTGTGTGTCTCTTCTTCCCCCAAAGAGAAAAGCACTAAAACCTAAGGAATCAGAATATAACTAACTTGGGGAACCAACTACAAGAACATAACCCATGTATTGAGTTAAAACATACAAAAATAACCTCATGCATACACAAAGGCCAAGGAGAAAAAACAAAATACCCTTCCACCATCCCCACCACGCTGCTCCCGGCAAAGAACTTCGGCCACTAACTCACTGTAGCAATGTATAGGGAGGGTAAGAGAGGAAATGGGCAGCTACTTGTGTCTATTGATTTTTATTGAATTATTAATGGACCTTAAGAGAAACTGGGTGAGTTGGATAAGTGTTAGCATTGTTGTAATTGAACTAATAAGAGGTCGTTATATCTTGACTAGACTGCTAAAGCATCAATTAGACTAAAAATAAATTCTAATTATGGCATCTTCACACAAGGTGTGTTCTTTCCTCACCCATAACTAAACTGCATAGATAACACATACACACATTGTATGCATCTTGTTGCCTTTCCCTTCACATTATTTTAAAACTCTGATCTTTGCTTAAGTTCATGATTTCTCTGTCCATCTCCTGCAGCCTGAGAGGGGGCTATTAGGACAGAAAATACTTTTAAAATAAAAGCAAAGTCACTCAAGGTCTACATTCCTTGACAGAAGCTCTATATAGCTTTGAAAGGACACAATACAACATTACAGCATTTCAGAAATATCATTTTTAACAGTACAAAGAGTTGTTTTTATTTCAACTTGCCCCAGTTTTTGGAAAGGAAGACAGACCGTTGAGATAAAACTGTCCTTGTTAAACATGCAGTAGTAGATATTGTTCGAGCTACCCATGCAAGTGAGACTCTTGGAAGAAAATGAAATCTTCATCTCAGTCTCATGAAAACATCACTGGACCCCACAGACTTTATGTAATTTAAAAAAATATATATCACACAGGAAATTTTTGAAAACAAATATTGTCTGCCATCATGTAATGTTTTACTTGGCAAACTGCATCTTCTTACTATTTAATACCTTATAATTAATTCATATGGTAGTGTATACATGATAAAACAAGTAATTATATATAGTTATCTGTCAGACATGAAAGCATCCCAGGGGGCCTTTCCTTAGGCACCAAATAACTAGTCTGATGTAGCTGCATACTGAGAATAAAAAGGATGTTGTATATGATTAATTAGTGAATTCCAAAAATCAGAACAACTTACTGAGACTCCAGTTCATGATCCATCCCCCTTCAGCACTGCACTCAGTCAGAAATAGGTCTTTAAATTTGACTTGCAAAATTATCTTTTTCTTTTTTTTTTTTTTATAAGTATGACAGCTTCTCATCATTTTGAACTGTAAATGTCAAGAATTTATAAATACTTGCCACTGTTAGTGGTTTTGTTTTCCCCTATTTTAAAAGGGGAACAAGGAGCATTAATATTTTTATACAGAAACTACAAATATATATCAGATTCTTCTCAGGAAAAGACAGCACAGACTGTATTGCACATGTATATTTTAAAACTCCTCATTGGAAGACAGATGCACGCGTAACAGGATAGTACCTGTAAGCTGTGGTAAGGGCCGTGTGGGTGGGTTAGACTGTATTGGGGGTCTGGGTAGGGTCTAAAGCACACAGCACATTCCTGCAAGCTATCCAGTAGATTACTGCCTGCTCTACAGAAACAAGTGGCAATACCACAACTCGGCTGTCTCTCAAACGACACCACACTAGATAGAGTACCGTAACAGATACAATCCCTGTGGCTGCTATTGTTCTGCACTCTTCATAAAAGAATATTTATCTTAAATTCAGTTTGGGTTCATGCCAGGCATTTCTGTGTCTTTGTTACAGCTCTTGGGGATCCAGCCTCTACGTATCATTAAGACGTGTCGCACTTTTAGACTGAGGTTTTAAAAGTTACAAACGAAAACCCACCAGCTGGCTGTGGGTACTTTTCAGCACAGTGACAGCATCTAATTCTTTCAGTAGTCAAGGATACGTGTTGCATCATATTGGCCAAGGACAGTAATCAACAACACATTTTTTCTTTAAGCACGTGTAATATTGAGAAGAGCATTTCACCCCAGCTACTAGTGAAAACTGGAGAGAAAGCAAAACAAGAACAAAATTAAGGCTTCAGTTTCTTTTCTCTTTTGCTTTGAGGTTGCAGATTTAAGCAATTTGTATGAAAACTTTCACCTTAATTTCTCATTTAAAACCAAAATGCAACATACGCTTTTATTGCTGGTGGAAAAGGGCTGCTCTCAGTACAATAAAGCATCGCCTTACGAGGCACTGCTAGCACAGCGGAGTTTAAAGAAGTTTCCAAGAGGCTCCCTTTATATGGTTAGTTTCAGCTTTTTTTTATCGTAACAACACCACTGTCACTCTTGGCCAATGGTGGATGACAGAATCAGTCTGAACACACTTCCTGTAGAAGTAATTAAAATCAAATAACACTGAATCACATCCTGCAATTTGTCCACATATAAACTATCCCACTGCTACAGGTGGTGGGACCATCTGTACCCCAATATGCTCCACACTTTATATCCCTGGTGTCAGGGATACTACTTGTACACTTTAAGTTAGGAATATGCTTTATTACCTTCCTGAATAAGAGCCATGGCAGACAAGAAGGATTTGGCCCACTCTGACACACTGACACATTAGAACTGGGCTGATAATTCTTCATATTTAGATTTCTTAGTAACATAATGATGGAAATAAGATGACACTTACTGCCTTTGCTGAGAAAAAAAATTAATAATTAATAATATATTAATACTGCTTAATATTAATGTTTAATTTTAATATTAATAATGTTTAATTACTTTTTAATAGAGATTTGGAAATAACATTCAGCCCTCCTGGAGCGGAAGTTTTTCTTTCTCCTTGAATAGTTTTCCAACCCAACCCAAAATGACAAGGTAATGACTCAAACACTGCCAGTTGATGGAGACGGAAACCTTTATTCCTTAGCTATATGTGATACTATCGCCACAGCTCACTTACAAAAAAGAATTTATGTATGAAAAGAGGAGCTTGGGTGACCTTCCCAGTTTCACAAAACTAACAGTACTGCAGAGCTCCTAAGCAGGACTCTCACTGAAAAAATATGGTGCATACCATGAAGACAACAAAGCTAGCAAATAGGCCAGTACTGGTTATTAAAGACCCAGAGGACTTAATAAAATATATTTTAATACTCTGGGGTTTATCTCTATTACAGAGGTCTCTACCTTACGTACGCTTTTCTCAATATCACACTTGTTTAAAGAAAAAATGTGTTGTTGATTACTGTACTTGGCCAATATGATGCAACACGTATCCTACTGCAATTTGATTACTACCTTTTATCTTTTGTAAGATTTCTTCTCTTCACTGCAATCCATAGAAATCAGGTATATTCTGAAAACGTACTTTATTTTTGTAATCCAGTAGTTAAAAACAACAATATTAACAGTAAGGTTAGGAACAGATTGTACTAATTAGGTAAGTGAAAAAGTGTAATGTTTTTGCTGTTAGGGAAGAGGGTTGAATAATGCATTAGTATTTTACCCAAACACAGGGATAAATTAGTAAGTCTTTCCAAGCAGAATGAGAACATACAGCTCCGAGCTAAGGGAAACCTGAAGAGGTCCAACCAAGTGGCACTTCGATGGGCTTCAGACATTTATTCTGGAGAGAGACAATTCATCCTCTAAGACTGCTTACTTCCCTCCACTGACTAAGACTCAAATCAAGCCAGCTTATTCAAAAGCAGATTTCTAAACTGAAGACCTTCTGCCCTCGGGGGACAAGCATCAGTGAAGCTGATGCAATTCTCAAATGTAGAAAAAGTCACTCAGTCTTTGGTCTCGTTTCAGCTGCCACACTTGAAACTGGGACAAACATGGCAACAGCAGAGAAACTAGCAGAGTTACTGAGGAAAAAGGATAAATTAGAATAAAAATGGAAAATGGCTTCACAGAAATTTGTTTCATAACATTAAATGATCCCAAATTGTTAAGACAAGTTAGCTAGGTTGTGTACTGCGCAACTAGTACAACTAAATGCCCAAATATCAGAAAATAAACATTATGGTCCACACGCCCATAAGGTAAATCTGTGATGTGTGGAGCATTGACCCTAGCCAGCAATTCAGCACCCACCAGCTGCTCGCTAGCTCCCCCCTCCAGTGGGATAGGGGAGAGAATCCAAAGAGCAAAAGTGAGGAAAAACTCATGGGTTGAGATAAAGACCGTTTAATAAGTGAAGGGGGGAAAAGGGGGAAAAAAGGGATTCAAAGGCAAACCCTCTCCAGCTCCTACCAGCGGACTGATGCCCAACAACAGCTGCCTTAGAAAGAGTAGCCCCATTTTTACCGCTGAGCACGACGCCGTATGGTCTGGGATATTCCTTGGGCCAGTTGGGCTCAGCTGTCCCAGCTGTGTCCCCTTCCAATCTCTTGCCCACCCCCAACTCACTGACTATGGGGAAAGCGAGAAATGGAGATGACTTTAACGCTGTGCAAGCGCTGTTCAGCAATAGCTAAAACATCCCTGTTAGCAACATGGTTCTAGTCACAAATCTAAAACACAGCACCATACAGGCTGCTATGAAGATTAACTTCATCCCAGCCAAAATCAGTACATGATGTAAAACCGCCTCTGTATCAGGCAAAATCCTCTTGATAAAGCAGCAAATAACCAGGTTTTCTCAGATCACGTTCAGTTCCGGTGCTTACAAAGGATTACCGCATTCTCCTGTCTTCTTTCTTGAGCCTACTCTCCTATTTAATCAGCAATCCTTGGCAACACTTCTGAAGTGAAATCAGATTTTGCACAAAGATAGTTGAGCACTATTATTAAATCAGAAAATCGGACTTCAAGCAATCCTTCCAAGTGCAGTCTCCAAAGGGTACAAGTAACACCTCCTCCCCAAACACATCTTTTGAGGACTGCCAAAAGCGCATGACAGTGCATGAAAGCAGCTTAGGTTCAAGGATCTGAGAAGAATACCTAAAGCTGCCATCAAGCAGACTATTTGCAAATCCATCTTATTTGAAATACAGATATATTTCACTCCTCTAGATGCATCAGAATATCTTGATAGCCAAGAGTCACAAACTTTATCCTTAAAAACTTTTTCAGCATAACTCCGCCACCACAAATGCAGTGGGCATTGAACTCTATTTGAAATATCTCCCGGAGGGCGATCATTGGTTTGAGAGCACTGCAGGTGTTGCTTTGGGAAAAACTAATTACACTTCATCAGAACATCTGCTTTTGTAAAACACTGATGGTAGGTAGGCTGTACACCACGGACGCTATATTCAAAAGTACCTATACCTGGGCAGCACAGCATAATCCACACCCAACCTGCCCACAAGGTATCTCAAACTGCATAACAACCTGAGGCAGAAAATAGATTTCAGAGTACTTGCAATAAGGCTTACAGCACAAAAATGAAAAATCCCAACTCTTTAAATATTGCTTTAAACAGTCCTCCAAGGGAAAGCTAACTGTGACATAAATATTAACAAATATTATTATTATAAAACAGAAAGGTATCCACCGTAACAGTATCTAGAGGTATCTTGGAAAAGCACCGGTTCTTTCTAGGACAGAAGCCAAACTCTTCCATCATTCAGATGAAATTTATGCAGCTTTTCCAGACCCACAATGAAACCAGCTTTGAATATTTTTGTTCTTCTACCTTAAAGGAGAAGTTCCATCAATGGGAGCATCATTACTTCTGTTTATTCTTTGAATTTTGACAGTGCTGAGACACAAATCAGGATTGTATTTAGTGAAGTTTGGCTCTAACACAGAATCAATTACATCCACTTCTGCAGTACATTTGAAGTTTGTGCAGTGCGAACATAGAAACTGCTATCATACCCATGGGCTCCAGCCATTACAAAAAGCCTTCTCTGAAAGGCTTTGTGTTAACTCAACATTTCTACACTTGGCATTGCTCGTAATTAAAGCCACAATAATGGCACAGCGAAGAAAGGGTATGTGCTGAGAAAGGGAGGTTGGGACCATTCCAGCCTTTCAAGATGAGGGACAGGACTCGAAAAAGACTTGGTGTTAAACTATTGCTGTTGTGCCCTTTGCTATTACATTGTTTAATATTAAGGTAAGAGTTGCTTTTGAGAAATAAAAAACTCAGTGCTCAAAGAGACTTTGGGGCTGGGAAAAGCGTTACAATACTGAAAGCACAACTCTGAAGAAACACAGGTATTTCGGTCCCCTGACCTTCCTCTTCCACAAAAACAATCCTAAAGTTTCAATCTGTAACTTCATTTTCCCTCCTTCCAGCATTATGACCTGAACACTCAGTCAGGGATGGCCAGCCAAGGCCAGGTCTGGACCTGTGAACCAAGAGTGCATAGTTCAAGCGTGGTGCCTACGCTGCAGCTACGGTACATAACGAACAGCAAAACTGGGCTGTTCTGCCTGCTGGGTTAGCTTTGCCCTCAGCTGGGAGAACCTCATCTGGCAGGGACCCAATCTTAGAAGCTTTGCTCACGTGGGCACGTCTTCCTAATGGGAATCCGCTATCTTCAATGTGAGCAAGTTGCTCCTGGACCGGACCCTAAATCATACACATTTTTAAGAGGGACTTTAATGCATCCAAACATAGGAATATGTAAAATTTTTTTTTTATGTAAATAATGTGTCCCAAACTTTTATTCGCTTATGCAAGTTTTTTGAAAGCACTTAAGCAGATTGATAATTACCACCCAGAAACAATGTCATTTGCCCATGCAGAAGCAATCAGGCCAAGAAATCTTCTCAAAAAGTCATCATACTGAATTCAGGCACTGCACAAACTGGTAAATCCACTTACAATACGAATTGCATCAGTCTCACATACGATGATCTACTGTGTCCTCAACTAAATATTTCACCACCAATGCTGATCAAAAAGCTTCTTTTGTTTTTTGCTTACGACATGCCTGGCAAGTTCCACACATAGCAACAGACTCTAATTGGAGTAATGTGGAGATCACTAAGAGAGCATAACTTGTTTTTCTGCTTTCATTCAGCAGCGCCGCAGAAAAAAAACCTTCTTAAAGCACCTGATTTCACCATAACTCCACTGCTCCAGTGACCCACTCGAATAGGAAATGGCTGATGAGTTCCCAGAAATGCGGATCTGCAGCGTAAGCCTTGGCAGAATCTTCAGGGACTATGGGATAAAACGTGGCTGATGCTGCAACACAGAACAAGCTCTACTGCAGGTCCTGATGTCAGATGCCTGCTGGGACATGACGAGGGGCAAGGGATTTGTTTCTGCCTGATTTTTAGTTCTACTTCTCAAAACAGGCTTCCATCAGCAGGCTTACCGTAAACATTAAGCAGAGAGGTATGCGAAGCTGAATTAATTATATGCTCCTTTCCTGAAAAGTCATGGACTCTCAAATCTACACCTACAGATGAGCATTCCCGCTGATGTTAATGCAGCTACTAACTCAAGTAAGCTGCAGGCATTAACTTTTGCAGTTCAGCCAAAGGAACAGTCTTAAAAGGCTTTGATTCATCCCATTTAATTGCGCATTGCCAGAGAACAATCCAGGTATTAGGTTGGACTGCAAAGTACCGTAGACTCTACTCACAGATGTTTGACTTTCAATTTAGCAGGCTAAATCTGAACCAAACTGCTTATTAGTCAAAGGCCATCCTGCTGCCAACACTTAAGTTTACGGTAAGAATGCCCTGATAGTACACTAGTATTATGTGTTTGCAGAATTGGGGTTTTCATGAGGAAGAGCAACAGTTAGCACAAAAGCTAAGAGATTGTGCAGAGGACTTGGGGTCTCACTACTGGAGTGGGGATGGGTTTTTTTTTCACAGGATTACGCTAGATTGTAAAGACACAAATTATAGAGGCTTCTCTTCTGATTAACTAGCTTGTGGCTCCCTGATACAAAAAAGAGTAGCTCAAATAATAAATCATTAGTCAGTTTGACTAACAATACTAGTACCTAGTCTATAGCATTTACTTACTTCCTGGGGAGACAGAATGGGAAGAGGCAGTTGTGAAAAGAGAAACTAAATGTTATACTAATAAGCTATTCAAATGGTTGACTTTTAGGTTGCCTGAGTATCTGAACACCACAGAAAAAAAAAGGAAAACTTTCCTGTGGAAGCATGTTTCTAATTAAAGACCTCAGCCATACTAACTTGCCACTTCATCACTGATCAGATTTTTTTTCTTTTTTTAAAGAACTTAACTGGAGAGATAATCACTTTAGTTGATTAATAAGGTGCATACCTAATTCATTGTATTTAATAGGCCTATCCCTCTGACAACTCATGAATCAATACATTCATCCCACAGTAATCTATAGAGCGGAGCTAAGCATCTATACAAGTATTACCTTCACAGTAGGCATTGTCCTCTCGAAGGGCTCGGAAGCCATCTCGGCAGCTACAGACAGCTCTGTCATCTAGGTTTCGGCAGACAGAATGCTCCATACAGTTATGTCCTTCAGTGCAAAAGTCATGGCCTGTACAGAAACAAATATGATTGAGGGTTAAAAAGAATCCAGGGATTACAAAACATCCCTGTCAAAGACAGTCCTATCTTTTTCTCAGTTAGGTCAAAGAATACCTTTCTATTGTCCATGAGATATAGAAAAATAAATTGTACCAAGCATGAAATGGATGAAAGGAGTAGTAAAGGCCACAAGAACAGACTGTCTCTAGGTCTTCGATTCAATTTCAGGTTATGGCATTGATCTGAGGCAGCTGGATAGGAAGCTTGCTTAAATCCCCTTACTGTCTCCTTGTCATTGTTAAGTAGTTTTACAGGGCAATTCTTAATTATGTATTTTTCTTTATTTTCTTTTTCTTTTTTTGTTTGGACATTTATAAAAGAGCTGAATAGCTCAGGCACTCAGTAGCTCGTTTACTAGTGGTATTACTTTTTTTCCTAGCGCTTTTTGTTCCCAGGTGTGTTTGTAAAATCCTTCCACATTTAACCAAAAGTCTTTGATTAACACTGACCTGCTTTGCTTTTCTCTTCCCCTTATCTCTTCTTTTCAAGCTCCACTGACTGAATACTCTTCCCTGATTACATCATTCTTTCCATGTCAGAGAAATTTATTTTTAAAATCTCACATTTTAGCCATCCCTACTTCCTATTTTCCTGTTTTTTCCCTTCCATTTTTCCTGAGTGTGACCATTTTCCATTGCACCTTAATTACAAATTTTTAAGATTCTGAAGTTCTTTTCCAGGCTGGAAAATTTAGATTGGACCTTTCAACTCCGTAGGTTTTTTTAAATTCCTTCTGTTTGCTCTCATGAAATCTAATGCTGCTATGTTGCTGAACATCATTAAATCATCCTTTATTATGCTGAATTCAAGCTGGTTGCAGTAACTGACTTGAAGCTTCCACAATTTCCACGTCTGTCTGTAAAGGTGTGGAGCTTGTCTCCCTCATTGTTTTCTCAATAATTTCATTTGTTTAGTTTTCTTCTTTAACTGAAGCATTAGAATTGATCAAGCAGCAGTACTTCACTGTTGTTTTCCAATAACCACTTTCTTCTCTCAAAACCTCCCGCAGAAGAACTGGGGAAGGTGGGTCAGGCTCAGGGGACCAGGACCAGTGTAACAGCAACAGCTCCAGAATGCAAGCTGGAACCAGGCTGCAACACAGGCAGCTTACAAAACAACAAACAAGTATTTGTTGGCAGTAAAGATTATTGCTTTTATCACTCCACCTGGCTTCTGATTCATATTTTGCTGTGAAAGAGCTTCCACCCCAACTCCACAGAGCTAAGTTAAATGAGCACTTCAAGCAGGACAACGGCAAAGTCTGCTTGGAGCTCAGGTCAGAGAAGTGTTTTGCACTTGGGCAGCTCATGAACAGCATTAAGCAACACAAACCAAGCAAGACAAGACAAGAGAAACAGAAGAACCCGTAAAGGCAGAATGTTTTACCACTGAGACCCAGTGACACGGTCATGATGCAAACATCACAGACCTACTATGATATGAGAGGCTGATGTTTTTCTTTCTCTCTTTCTTTTCTGCTGTGGATTGCCTCACTGTAACCTAGAGATACACTTAGGTAATGTTACTTAAATATTATAATTCACCGTAGCTACCACAGTGCTGTTACCTAACTCAGGACATTAAGAAGCAAAAAGCTCTACACTTTTACTAATGTTAGAGGGTCTTCAATACTCATTGACGACAGCAGAAGTGTGTGTGTGTCAAGAGCAACCTCTGGCCATGGCAACATCTTCTCTTTGCCTTTTTGTTGTCTTCCTCATCGAAGCCTGAGTTAATGACAAAGCAACAGTCTTATTTTTGGCTTTCCTGGCCTGGATTGGCTTGTATCAGATTTTGACATTAAATAACTAGGAATATACATGTCATCCAGAAAGGGTGAGGGCTTTTCTACTGATTTTTTGGTTATCCTTAAGACTCTCAACAGTTTTTTATCAACTGTATTAATAAACAAAATACATGCTGCTGAATAATAGCATACAGCAGCTTCTTGTTTAAAGAATAAGCTCTGTAGCTTATGAGAGGCCAAGCTAGCGTGGTTCAGGGAGGATTGAAAATGTTCAGGAAGCACTCATCCAACATATATTAAAATTTTCTAGCTATACCAGGCACAAGAAACACAGAATTATTTTCTCTAAGCCACTGAAGACTTTATAGGAAATTATCATTTAAAAAATCCTTTTTGATTGTGATAGACTTCAAGACCTATCAACTTCTCTTAAGTTCTTTTCCTCTACTTTCTTATCTCTCTGCTTGATGTGATTAGTCATATCCTTTGTGTTTGCACTGAGTAGCACAGAAACAACTATAGCTGCACTTTTCTTTTCAGCTGAAGTATACCTAAAATCAGCCCAAGAGTCTAACATCTTCTTTCATGCCAGGTATCAATTTATCTTATTTAGCTGTAGAGAAACAGGTGTAGCCACTTGAAGATGCAACTGCTCATAGCTTTGAAGATACCGGTATTAGTCCAGATCAAAAGAGTGGGCTCAAGACACAGAGCGCTTCCTGCACCTCTCTCCTTTGGTAGGGATCAGGCTGGATGTAACATAAAAAGGTGCGCAGCATACAAAAATACTTCCCAAAGCTTCTGCTTCTAGTTGCAGACTACAACCCCAAACAGGTAAACAAGTCACTCCAGTCTTCAAACAACTGCATAGCATGAACAGTTCTCTGAAAGAGACATCTCAAAGCATCTCAGAAAGATGCTGGTGAACATGGACATTTCTCCAGTCTCATTTTGTTTGGACGCTGGAGTGAGTGAAGAGTAGAAAATCACTAATTATGTATATAATTTCTTTGACTTTTCACCCATTTTTGGCTAGAATGAAACACACAAACACGTTTCACAGAATTTACACTATTAGACATTTTACAAACAATTTTCAGATGTCATGATGCAGGTGTTATCTATTCAGTTTCCCAATATTTACAGTGATTATCATGCATATCCTATTCAAACCAATCAGAAAAAAGTCTATATAAACTATAGGAATGGAGAATTACGCTGAGCTTATATATCCCACTATTACCTTACCTTTACAGATTTTGCAGCAACTGTGAGATAAGGGGATTTGTTGAGATTCTGGGCAGTTCAAAGCTGTACAACTGTCCTTTGGAATACGCTGCATTTTGTGGTCCTGTTAAATTGAGGTAACTGATTAATATCGTGAGATAAGAAATAAAGATAAATGATAACTTTAGTGGAGTTTTAGCATTATAATGCACAAGCAAAAAACTACCTCCACCAAACTCCAGGTACCTTTGGAACCATTTGAAAGGACAACATAGCACAATAAAAGCATCAGGAACTCCCCTATACTCAAAACTTATCAAGCAAGCAAAAGCGTGGCAATAGCTCTCATTCTTATCTTAGCTATCAATCAACTTGCCTCAGAAGTTTCTCTTAAAATTATGCCTGAAAGCGTAACAATTATTTCTCAAAAAACTGAGGCAGCAGATTCCAGAATCAAGGGTGCTCATTACAAATACTCTAAAGCAGCTTTTTATTTATACAGCAAGTAAAATCAAACTTGAACATCTCTGATCTCAACGCTGTGGTAGTAACGCTGAAGGAAACTGGCACTGACTCCCTATTAGGAAAGAGAGGGTTTCTCAGCTAAGTTTGGATCAGGCTTCTGGAAATGTCCAACGCCAAGATGGTTTCTGAACATCTTCAGGCACTCAGTGCAGGTCACACACAATCATCGCAGTATGTCCACACGAAATGCCTGCCTTAGCAATACAGTTAGTGCAGACGTACCACCTTTAGGCTCCCTTGGGCCCTAATTAATGTGTCTTGCAGTGCTCTAGTCATGATAAGGCAAAGACAGAAAACAAGGCAAACAACATGTTCCTCAGAGGCATCTGCCTTAAAATCAGCAATCTAGTAAAAATACGAGCTCACTGAACACAGGACCCTTTTGGGTCTGCATGCAAGAAAAGTGCCTAAAATAATGCATATGCTATTGCATGTATTATTATTTTGGGTCTAGCATTTAATTATAAATCCTCTTAAAGCATGAAATATAAAGATGAAACATGAACACAATGGCCAATATCAAAATTACTGCTCAAACTTTACTTTAAATAATCTTGACAGAGAAACCAACCCTAACCTGATAATACAGTAAAGCAAACCAGCCACAGATGTGTTGTACACCAGGACAAGCAAAACCCAGCAACACTACAAAATAAAGAAAAACAATCCCAACCTTTGATAGAAATAATATCAATTAAAGTAGCCTGGATTGCATTTAATTCTTTTACAAACTCTAATTTGGAAGAGAATTTTTCATTCACTTGTTTTATAATATTCAAACAGAAAAGTGTGTGCTTATAGCAGGCACAACTGCAGCAGCCAAACAAAACAAAAAATTATGTTTAAAATTACAAGCAGACAAAAAGAAGAAATTCCCGATATTGCCTTGATAACACCATCATAAGCCTTCAAGCACGAAATCAGTACTTGTGCCATTCCTATTAAGACACCTTGGAGCTGGAGTCATTAACATGTTCTTTTATGAGAACTCTGGTAGTAATAAAACAGCGCCCACCTATGACTACCTAACTGACCAATACAGTTCACAGTATGTAGGTTTTCTGCTCCGAATTATCATTCGCAAGGCTGTTCAGCAGAAACTGTATGTACTTCGGTCCTTGAAAAAGCAGCATTTGAATCAGCCAAAGTTGCTGCTTAATATTTCTACCAGGACAGTCAGGCAGCCCACCAGCAAACAAGTATAATCAACAAAATGCAGACCAGCAGAGCCAACAGCGACATTTTGTTCTCACAATATTGTACTTGCCAGCTGCAAGAAACACGAGGCACCACCACATAACTTTTGATGGTTGTTAATTATATCCATTGACTAATCACCAAATTCATGTCCCAGGTGTCATGTTAAAAATACGAGCTCACAGTCCTGAAAAGCATACGACTGAATTCAAAATTATTTCTGGTCAGCTTCTCCTTTCCTTTCTCAAAAGGGTTTCAAAGCACCTACTCCAGGAATTAAGCTCACAAAGATTAAAATCAACAGCAGGAGGACAACAGTCCTCGGTTCTACTTTGTAAAACACACTTTTTCATAGCTGTATGAAAAAGTTTTGAGATTTCCAGAAACTGGTCCGATAGATAGCTGCAGCATGGCCAGAGGAGTTGTTCTCCTCTCTTTCTCTGCCCTAGAAGTGTGTCTTCAGGTTTTCAACTCCACCCCGAAGGACACAGCTCTCTAACCGGAGGGAATTCCTCCCCATCCCTCCCCCGCAGAGGCAAAGCAGGACCCACGGCAGCAGTTTGTGTAATTCTCAACCCTGGGGTCCCTGGGGTATATTTTGCCCTTAAAGTGCATTTGTGCCTGAAGAGCAACTCTGTCCGTGCAGCAGGACAAGACTGACTCAACATCAGGCAATTTCTGTTTACAAATAAAACAACGACCCTGCCTCATTTCCATCACTAGAAATACCAGACACCTGGTGTGCCAGCTCTTTTCTTTCTTTTTCATCTAGCTTTTCCTCTAAGAATTATCCTGAATTTCAAATTATGGCCCCATCACATTTGTGCACCTCTCATACCTGAGCACATAATTTTGAACAATAACATTGCACATGTGCCAATGGAAGCATAAGGTAGTCTGCTGAGTTTTTATTACTGATGATGGAGACGATACCTAAGGAGGAAAGAATGCAGCTTGATTGTCAAGCTGCGTAATCAAAGCTTGTAGCTATGCAAAGTAAATTTATTTGCAAAATTTGATGTGGAACTCAGTAAGACAAAATAAACACAGGACCCCTTAGATGCCTTTTCTGTTGCCACTTCCTAAGGTAGACCTGTCTGTATTTCAAGAGTTTCTTTCAGTGGGACTTTGATATTTCTAACATGCAAGAAATATTTTTCCCATCAACAGTATTCTTACCTTGCACTCAAACAGAACACAGTCCCCTGAGCTTGAATACACAGTTTCTCTTTGTCCTTCAAAGTAGGTTCTGCCTTCAAATATGCACACCGCTTCAGGAGAAAATAAATAAAAAGAAAAAACACAATGATTTTGTAAAAAAGTGTTAGTACTCTGCTTATAGGGTTGATACATTTTCTTAAAGATAACTGCATTTCAAAATAAAAAGATTGAATCAGCTGCAAGAATATTCTAAACCCACCTGTAGGACTCTGGATATCACAAGAAAAAAAAAAAAATCAGAGAGGAAGGAAAAAAAAAACCACAAAAGAACCAGAAAAGCACACATAAGTAGAAGGTAGAGGCTGTTGAAGCGCTGTGGAGCACAGATAGCTACTGAGAGGGCAGAAGAGACGTGTCTCGGGTCACGCCAAGGGAGCTATGACTGCCTGCAACACAGGTCAGGGGCGACAAGGAAAATGGAGCTGAGAGAGCAGTGTGAGTGGCATTAATAGATAATCAGTTTCTTGAATAAGGATGTTGCACGATGAAGGGTGATCACTGAAGCCACCTATTCATTTGTTATCACAGCCCTTTGGTGTTTCATCACCCCCCACAGTTATTTAAACACTACATATTTGTATCTTGATTATCCCGGTTATTTACCATTACTGCTGAAGTATATCAGAGCACATTAATTTTATTGTACAGGAACTGACCTTCAGTGACTGCTTTTTTTTTTTTTTCTCTTCTCACCAACAGAATAGGATCAAGTCTCCAACGATCAAATGACAAAATGACTCCCCTTGGATGGGTGTTTGTTATACCATAACCCAGGCTGGTGCCACTCCTGTGCCCTGGCAGTACTGGGTTTTACAGCAGCGTGCTGACACAGCTCATACCGGATTGCTCACTAAAGTTCCTATTTGGTATTTAAGGGTTACAGAAAATATCTTCACAGCAAACTGTCTTACTTTTTTTTTTTTTAATGGGTCCATTACTGCAATTACATTATGCAAAGTATAAAGGCTAAGTAATGTAACTGCTAGGTATAGAAAATCGGATGTCTGTCTCTGTTGCTTAGGACACAGTCAAGGCTCATCAAGTAAGCATAATCATGAAATAACAGGAGTAGGTTACCGCTTTCAAGTTCTAGATTACATGTTAGAGGTGTAATTTGCTAATCATTGATTTGGAGATGTAAATCAATTATACTACAATTCATTCACAGAGATTTATCTATTCTGTTTAAATAGACAACAATTTGTAGACAATTTTAAAATATCTAAAAGTACAAGAGTTTTTATTGCATGACCTATATTAATTACCATTACTGCTGTTATTTTCAATTCTCCTTTACTTTTTCTTTTTTTTAACTTGCAGCTCCTTGATTTTACAAACTTACTACTTTGTCAGCATGCAAAAAGACAACTCTTGGAACTGTTGTTGAAAAAGATGTGATGGCCATAGTGACAAAAAAGCTTTTTTCAAATTCCAAAATATGTGTTATACCAAATAAAATATAAAGTATCTTGTGTGATATAGGCCTGCATAGCACTTTCAAGAAGTAATATCACAGCACGTTGCAACATTCCGAATCCCATGAATAGCAGAGTTTGCAGTCAGACTTAATAAAGAAAGTACAGAAAAGAGCCACAGGAGAGAGTCCTAGGGCTAACAGAATGAGAAAGTTTGTACAACATCCACAAAGAAAGGTCACAAAGAGTCAGAAAAGCTCAATACAGTGCCTCTCTCCTCTCCCAGAAAACAAGCTCTTCTGGAAGGAAGTATGTGGAAAAAAAAATCTATCTAAATCTTTACCGAGGACTAGCAGATCTTGCATGTGGACAGGACAAGGCAATCATCCAGTCATATATATCATCTCCTATGTATTACAGGCCATGACACTAAACTGAAATACTCATATATTAAGCCCTTTCCCTTGCTCCATACATTTCAAGCTTCTAAGAACTACATGTGACAGGAAAAACGAAGTATGGCAATGCCTGAGGACCACACAATGGCAACGGACTGATAACATCCTCATGTTTCCAACAGGCAGACTATGCCTGTTCACAGGGAAGACAAAAGACATCAAAATCACCGTCATTCTGTCTTGGAAGAAAACACTCTCCTGAAGCCAAAATACACTTAACAAATGAATAAGACCACCCAGGCATCTTAAAAAAAAAATAAATAACAAATTATCCAGTATCCATATTACCTCAAAGCGTAGTCCACTGAATCCAGTCACCTTACCAATGGCGACAAACCTCTGATTCTTCAGAAAAAAACTTAGAAAATAATGTACACAGCAAAGAACACATCCAGCCTAGTGTGAAATCACGAAGTTATTTCTTGACTCCACCAACAACCTTCAGAATTCTTGGCACATGAAACCATCGTAATGCAAGGAAGCAGTATCGCAAACACTTGCTTTCAGCAAGAAAATCAAGTCTTCTCCACAAAGCCTTGGAAAAAAGAAAACCTTACAGATTCTGGGGCTGTGAGAGACAGCTCTGCCTAGACAGACCTTGCCCCTTTCCCTTGTGTCTTCATACACTCGAAGATTGTTTCTCAAAGGCAGAGTGCATCTTTAAAGACACTTGCTTGTGTGGGTCCCAGAAGTTTCAAGCAGTGAATCACAGACGCTCGCATCTCCACCTCCACAACCACAACACCTGGCCATCATGCAGCTAAGAAAATTACATCTCTTTCATTGAATTCCCCCAAATAAACATTTCCAGGTACTGGATTTTGCTGTGGCTTTGTCAGCAAGGTTATAATGCCCCCAGGTATCAGGGACCTGCCTATACAGAACGACCCAACTATGTTTAAGAAAAGCGAGAAAACCCAACAAACAATAAATGGCCAATTGAAAAACTAAATTGAAACCCTGTTAACCTGAATAATCTGAACACAAGCCCAGGCATGTCTTCTTATGGACTGCTGCTCTCATTGACCACATTCAAAAGGGACATTTCTTCTTAAACGTCTTCAAAATCAACAGTACCTGGATTATTTCTTTCCTACTAGTGTTCTCTAAAACATGAAGGATTCCACCATATTTGGGCAGCTCCTTCCATTAAAATGCAGCAAGAACTAAGGTACACTCTGAAGCTCTAATTCCGAGCACTATCACTTAGTTTTTCTCTTCTTATCTACGCTAATTGAGCCAAATGAGCTTACAAAAATCACGTGGGCCACTTCATCTATGCCAGTACCACTTGCTTCACATTTATTTAACAAGACAGATACCAGTGGGTTTAGTAATGGTCTAAGTTTGCCAGTGCACACTGTCTTTTCTTCTCCAATACTCCCATAAATGCTTCTGTCTCTTCCCTGTTCCCTTGCCAGCCTGCTCTTCCGCTGCCCACAGAGGAGGCATCCTGCCAGACAGCAAAGGGCACATTTTCATCAAGCTACCTGGAGGCTTCTAAAAACTTTTACTCCAAGGTTGTCCAGTTAGGTGAGCACTGAGCACACTTGGAAAGATTTCTAGAAAGACAAAGCTACCAATTTTCTTCTGTCCCACTTTCCTCCTAAGACAGCGGGATCCACATCCCAGGCAGTGTGGAACAGAACATTTCTCCTGCCTCCTGACAGCAACTGTCACAGCCAGTACACATCCCATGATGGTGGTGTTTCACATCTTTATTTTCCTTTAGAAATAAAGATATTTCAACAACATGAACATCTGGACTAGAATTGTGTAATTGGAAAGTCCGGATTTAATTTCTGCTTGGCTAGATGCTTCCCAGGATACTGTGATTAGTTTGTGATTGGTATGTCGCTGGGGAAACATATCATCTTTCATCTTCCTAAGTCCTTTTATTCGACAGACTGAGTCACAGTCAAGAAATTACCTGATGATTAGTTGTGCCAGAACTCGATAGTTATTTCCTATGTCGGATTTCATCTACAGCTGAATTACATCAACCATTTCCTCTTGCCATCAAACCGGCACATCCCCCCAGTACCTAAAACAACGTATGTTTTTCAAAGCACGTTTTTCTCAGAAGATGAAACAGGTAGTCTACAAAACCCACTAGGAAGTTTGACTACTCTCAATATATTTGTATACAAAAGGTGATCAAATATTACAAGATTATCAGCAAGGTCTGCTTATATCCCCACTATTAATTTACACAGGAGTAGTGATAATACAACTATTCCCTGTAGTACCATTTAACACATTGTGATAACATGGCATCTTCTCCATATTCAACCAGTGAAAGGAATCGCTCAGGAGCCCACTGGCTGTTGCGTTCGCTCAGTGAATTATCAACAGTTTGTCAAACCAGCACTTCTGTTTCACAACCCTTTCTTCTTCCCACTGGCTTCCAAATGGCACTTTCCTTCTGCATTTCTTAAAATGTCCATGCAAAATCCATGACCCAGCTAACTCTTGCCTTCTGTTCCCTGAGTTCACAGGATGTCATTTAGTACATTTTCTCACTTCTGTATTTATCACCTTTGCTATCTAGATTGTGTATGCCGTCCTCTGAGAAATGCATGTACACTTCCCTGTGGTATCTAAGCTGATTTTGATTCAGACTCATCACCAAGGAAAAGCAGAAAGTTTGGGTCATTGGAGAAGTCCTCAAACCACTTTACTTTCTTGTATTCATAACTGCCCTAGGAGTGGCAGATGTGACTTGAAGTTTTGTGAAATTTGTCAGCAATTATGCATATAAGAATTAAATCTGGTAGTTAAGTCTATGTCGCTGCATTCTTTGTTCACATATGGTGGTTTGTGAGGGGGAAAAAACCCACCAAAAATTAGCATACCAAAAAACCCTCTGTCTTGTTCATTTAATTTTCCAACTTCCTCCTTGGAATCTCCTTGATTACATTTTCCACTCTTCAGAGATCGAGGCTTAGGCATTGTGTAAGTCCCATTAATCCTACTTTGCAAGCTTACATAGTGCAAAACCTCTGTGTGGCTTTATCCTTAGAAATACACACAGAGATAATGGTCACCTTTCATTAATTTCTCTCTCAAGTGCCACACCATTACTAGGCATTGGTCTCACCCTTTCTCATTTATCTTTGCAGGGATTCGGGCATTATTTCTTTGCTCGTTTTCTGGAAAGTACAAGTTCCTCTGTTACTGCAGTCAGTGAGACTGGACACTTGCTTCATTTCATGCCGTCTCCCCTCAACAATTCAAAATTATTCCAGATTTCAAGCTGGAAAATATATTGCTAATTTTTCCAGTCAATCACTGCTAAAAAGCTGCATATATATGCTTCTGCTTCCTCAGCTGAAAAAAAGAAAATCTGTTTTGAATTTTCCTAATGATAAGGAATCAATTACTATTTGTATCTTATTTCTTGTTAGACAGAAATGCTAAATGTCTCTATTACACTGAAAACACGAACTCGTTGTTCTACAGTACTTTTACAATCATTTAAGAGCATCTGCCGTGTGAGCCACCTCCAACAACACTAACAGGCTGTTTAGTCACATTGGCAAGGAGTCAATCTAAAATTACAAATTCTTTCACCTACTTCTCATGTTTCCTGTATTTCCATCAACTACTATGGGGAAATGACATAATTCATCTATCCCGTGTGTTCTTGCTGGGAAGTCTTCTGTAGAATTCATCTGAGCCCTAGAATGAGGGCTCCTTGAGGTGTCTTTAAAGACTAAAAAAAGCAATCTGAACACTGAAAAAGCACATCGAAATGTGACTAAAAACTCTGTTTTGCTGAAGCAAACAGACCTGACAGATGAAGTAAAACTTTTAAAGTCGGCTGCTGGACAGGGAGTCTGGGAAAGAGCTTGCAACCAATCAAAGCCAACAGACATCACATTGCACAAAGGGAGCTGTCTCCAGTTAAGCAAAGATCCAATCTGGACAACGTGTTTGATGTCAGCTTCCCTTAAAAATGGCATTATTGCTACCCATACTGCAACTTTAGCTTGGTTAAATATGGCAGCCAAAATATTTCTACTGACAGACATGCATAACTTTGACTTTAGAGCAATGAACCATATTCTGCTTGTCAAACAGAACTGGAATATTTTGGACTAAGCATAGGATTTTGAAAACTTGGACATGACCAAAGCGATCAAAATGCCCATCCATTTTATGCTGAATTAACTATGTTGGCCACCCGATACTCAAGCAACTTTTGCAGCAAAATGTGAAACAATAAAATCAAATGCCAAGACAAAAGCCTTAGAGGGCGTCAAGAGAAGAAAAGCAATTAAGGTTAATATTAATTATATGACCACTGTATTACAATTATATTAAAGGTTTATAAATAGCACAACAGTCTGCAAGACAAAAAGAACTCCAATGCAAACATTACGTGCCCACTTAATCCTCATAAAGGTGGTATTAGACATTATTTGATGGACTCCTTATGTAAGCTATTCACAACAGTAGTGACATAGTTGTATCTTAGTAAAGGTGCAAATAGGTATTTTATCAAACTCCGACAGCTACTAATGATGGGGAAATTTCTGCTTCAGTTCCACCTTCTCTCAGCTGGACTGCTGGGATAACTGTAAAAGGTGCTTTTCTCAAAACTTTGTTAAGAGGAAAATTGTGCAGTGTAGAAAAATAAATACACACCTCCCTAAAACACCTTATACTTCATGACATGCTTAAACTTGCACATACACCCATCAGAAAGCCTCAAGTCACAGGGATCCATATGGAAGATGAAATCCAATTAATTGATTAGGACTGAGTGGTGGGAATTTCTGAACTAATGAAGAACTGCTAAAGACCTGCACCCTTTTGAGTCACTATTTAAAATCTGAGAGGTAAACGGTTATCACCCATCAGCATTAATTTACTATATAAAAAGCAGGTTCCATTCTCCATTGCCATGCCATAAGACCACCCACGGATGCAATGAGGGAGGACACCTACTCCTGCAACAGCCCTTTACATGGGGTAACTCTTACTCTGCTCCACAGAGACTTCAAACAGGGCAGGGGGAAGAAATAAAGCATATTGGGATACTACCCATATTTTTGCCCAGATTTGCCAAGCAAAAATAGCATGCACCAATTATGCATACCTTTCAACGACACATTTCTGCCCATGACTAGTGAGATGGTTGCTTTCTGCAATCTCTGCGGACACAGATCGTGAGAGCATATTCAATAAAAGGCAAGTACCTCTGAATGGCTGCACCTTCAGAGATTTTGACAGCATTTCATTTGACAGCCTTAAAATACATCCTGTGCAAATAGCAAAACTACTCAGTTCACCACAAAATAGTAAATGGGGCATTTCTTTGCGTGAAAATCACTTGGAGGCAACATTTCCATGCTCCCAAGCCACAGAGATTCCAAACAGCTTCTTCTCCAAAAATTTGCCCCATTATTTAAGCACCCACAGACTATGCCCGTATCTGAGTGACTGTTGGGGACCCTGCTGATGCTCCCATTCTCAACCAGACTCTCCTTGGCCCAGAACAATTTCCACAGACGCTTTAGCTAGAAATTCTGCACCATGACTTTACTGCACGAGCCTCCATGGTGATGGCACGACTTCTTGTGACCTGGCATCACATAGCTCCATTTTACTGTATTTACTTTCCTCCCTAATCCAAGTGCTTTCACTTCCCCTACAAATGGCAGCCCCTTGTTAACTTGGATATTACAGTAATAATCACGTATGCCTTATTTGCATTATGGCACAGGCCGGTCTAATGTGTTTAGACGTTCCCAGGAGCGGATTAGTGCACAGATGGAGCACCGCATCTCTTGCTGTTGTTAGATCTCAGTTCTTTCCAAGCACCTGCATCAAGGTCCACCCAGCAACTGAACAGGGTTTCATCCTCCCAACTCTTCCTCCAAGCGTTTTTGTTCCCGCATAAGGAATCTGCCCATCCTCCCGTCCCTCTTCCGAGATGCATCATCTTCCTCCCTCACTTCAGCCGGAATGACAGGATTAGTTGGCGTAATCACAAACACTCCAGAGAACTCTACTTAACGTTCTTAAGCTAAGTCCTTAGCATTAGTTCAGTGAAAGGTTTTTAACATAGACAGCAAGGTAAACACATTTTGGAAATCTTGATTAAAGTCAGTTATGCAAATGGGCTTTCCAAATTTGTTATATACTCACTCTCATCATTCATTATCAAATAGCATTTAATCAAAAACTAATCTAAAAAAAAATCAGGTGCTACCAATAGAGTTGGAATTTTTCAAAAGACAACTTTAAATAGAAACCTGTGCACCCCTGACATCACACCCCTGTTTCTCAAGGTTGCCAGAAGTTACTATTATCCATTGTGCATTCCCAAACAACACAATACTTCATGTCTAAAGTCAGTTCAGGATTTGAAATAATTAAAAATGTAAAAGTGGCTGGAACAGATGTTCACAGATTCTGCTTTGTCATAGCTAATTTCTCCAGAGTGCATCTGTTGATGCTCCAACCCAGTCACAGAAAAACAGTAAGCTAGAGTTCATACCAACTGTTAATGGGACTATTCCTTTTCCTTTTTTGTTTGGGAACTAGATGAATGAGGGAAAGCCTCAGAGTCACTGATGATACAAAAAAAATTATGTATTATATCTATGTTAACACTCCTATTGTCTTCAGGGGGACCTCTCCAGACATTAGACTCAGATTTCTCGTGCTTGTGCAACCAGGTGTTTGTCTATATGGGGCTGTGGTGTATGCCAGTCTCTAGGAGAGCTGCAATACTTTCATCTTACTGATGCCAGCCAACTCACTTTTTTTCCTTTTCCTTTGTCTACCACTACCTTTGTATGGAAACCAAGAATCAGAAAGCACTGTTAAAAAAAAGATTTCATTTTCAATTATCACCTATTAGCATAAAACCTGCACAAGGCAAAGTACAATTCTGCAATTTCAATGGCACAGAAAAGAAATAGGTACATCTTTAACTGTAATTTGTTTCATTACCAAGAACCTCAGAAATGACTGGACTGGGTTAAATGGCATTAAGAGAAAAAGCTTAATGAATTTTATGAAACCTGTTCTCAGTGGTTTTCATTTTTTTCAAGTCCTTGAAAACCCGAGAGAAAAACAGCAGTTTGCATTGACAAATTCTTGAATTTGTTTTCAATATATTATTAGCAAAGACCTTGCTTTCTTTAGCTGCAGAGATCTAGTATGGATATTTAGTAGAATTGTAAAGGAACAGTGGACATATGATGATCAAACTTGACAGATAAGAAATTTGGGGTCTTGTCCCAGCAAGAACAAGTACTGTCTTTCCTGTGGAACAGTCTAGTTTTCTTAGAGGGAACTTTATTGGGACTGAGAAAATGAACCCACCTGTGATCACATCACCTCAATACATGGGGAATACTTCAGTATTTCCACAATAAATGTGAGGAGCAAACAACCATAATGGTTAAACAATGCTAACACAATAGGAGTAAACATCTTGAGAGAAAGAAAAAAGAAAAATTTTTCAAATCTTGAATAAATATCAGTAACTCGGTATGTATGCAGGACACAATCCTGACTATGAAACAAGGTATAGCCCACAGTGCCAACAGCTCTAGGTCAGAGCTCCAGAACGCCTCGCCAGAAGTGCAGAGACACACCTGAGAGAGAAGCCTGACAGGACAATGACTCATTTATTTTAGTTTTCCCTTTCCCCGCATCTTCTTCTCTATATCCAGTGTCTTACCCTCTTCTCTTACACTTAAATTGCCAAACCCTGCAGAACAGAGGACTGTCTTTTGTGTGTACAGTAACTAGACTGATGGCTCTTCGTAACAGCAGGGTTTTAATTATTTGTACTAAGGTAGTACAAATAATTAATAGGGATAACAAGTACAGCTACTTAAATAAATTTGCTCACTGCATCTACCCACTTCCAAGTCAACCATGGTCTGCTAAGAACTGCACTCTAAAAGGCAGCATCCAGTGTGTTTTGCAATATGACCTTCAAACTTCTGGCAGGGGAAAAAATGCAAAGGGCTGTCATTCCCCAAGGGAGACAGTTTCTTCTGTTCCACAAAATATTTTATTTCAACAGCCACCTTAGGATTTTATTTAACAGACCTTGACATCTGTCCACATATGTTTAGAAGTTAGACTTCAAAACATGGAATTTTATTGGAAAGAACGAAGGACAGGGCTCTTGCTGTCCATGATCAATTGTCAGCAAGAAAGAATGATTGGGACTTGCTTTAAACAGTAGTGGTAAATAGCTTCCTAGATGATAAAAGACTGTTGCAAGGTACATACAGACTAGTTTTCAGAGTACGGCAGAAGCCAAGGTGAGGATTTTTAATCTGTTTGCCCACACTGTAAGAATCAACCAGTTATTTCCATTGAGTTTTCATGGGACTCAAGATGTCACACCGGGAACAGGAGCAAAGGTGCAAATATGTGAATCAAGCTGGTTGAACCGATGCATGAAAAAGAGGATGCGATTCCTTTATTTATATGTTTATTTTAATTTTCTCTTTTTTAAAAATGTATTCACTTATTCCCACATTTCTTCATAGCAACTCTGCAGTAAAATACTGCAGAATCAGTAAAATGAAAAATTAGTGGTTAGGTGCTTAAACCATACTACCAACTCTATACATACAGAGCCACAGAAGATGTTGGACAAGATTTAAGCATTCTTAAATCATATTCTACTACTATTAAGAAGCCTGTCTGAGAACTCACAACAACCATATGCAAGACTGTTAACTCTTTTATGCTATACTCAGATTTGATTTCTCATTTAGGTGCCTTGAGGATCTAACAAAGCTTATGGCATGATGGCAACACCTACAAAACAACCTCCCTCTTCACAAGCCTGCAAAATGTGCCTAGAGAGGATGCTGCACTTTGGTGAATACAAATATAACCCGAAGAAACATCTTAAGGAAATAATACCTCAATTTACATCTCTTTGTCAAAGTAATAACGATTTAGGGAGAATCATGCCAGTTCATCTTTCCTACCTTCAAAGTATTTGATGCACTCCCTCACTAGAAATAATAGGTATGTGCCTATTTCCTAGATGAGGTAAGCATATTTTCTTGCTTTGCTTTCCAGACAGGAAAAAAAAAATCTGATAATTGAAACCAGGCATTTTCTGCCCCAATTCATTACATCAAACAACAATGTCACTGTAATACCATTCTAACACTACTATATATAAGTATATACTGGCCATCAGAAAGAAGCAAGGCAAAAAAAGCTCTTCTTCACCATAATAGCTCATGACAATGTGAAACAACAAACCTAATAACATCTTCAAATTTATTTACCTGTTAGGGAAAAAAATCTAGATGTTAAATAATTTTCAAGGATTTTAACCAAATGTCATCAATTACAAATAAAATGGAATCTGGGAAAACAGTCAAAATCATACTTGAAAAAAGTTTACATAAACTTCTTCCAAGAGCAACCAGAGGAGTATCAGAATTTTCATTTCCAAGCAGAAAGTTACAGAAATCATTTCAACAAGTAGTAGGAAAAAAATACTAGTTAGCTACTCCATACAGGCAGTATGGATGGTCAACCACCCTCCCAAACAAATGGACAGAGCTTTCTCCTTAGTGGAAAATGGTACCAAATAAAACCCCTCCAAAAAGGCAAAAATTAGTAATAACACTGTCTATATTGGCAAAGATGCAGAACAGTGATACAAAACCACGAAAATCATTGTGGTAGATACAGTGCTATACCCAGTACGGTGAAGAAAGCAAATAGCAGAAACTCTTCAAATAAAGAGGACTGAAATAATTGTTTTGAAAGGAACAGATGAGGAAAGTATGAGAAAGGACTGGTACACCATATCTGCTGAGATTTCAATTTTAAAGTTGTGGCTCACGTGGGACAAAGTGGCCGTTATTTGAAGCCAAATATATTTTATGAGCTGACAGATGTAGAAACAGTGATCGATAACAGCCTGGAGGTCAATACATCACACTTCAGATATCTGCAAGTGATGGCTAGGAGAAGTAAGCCAAGCAGTAGAAGGCTTTATTCACTACATGTTTCCACTGGAAAAATTTCAAACTTCTGCAGTCCAAAAGACTGAAAGCCACTGGTTTAAATCATTATCTTTACAAAAAGACAAATAAAGGATAAGAGTATACATCATTTTATATTAATCTCACTGAATCAACTTCACTCATATTTTAGCATCCCTTCCTTAGACTGCCAGGGAAATAACATCACATTATTGATGGGTTTGTGGTGGGGTTTTGTCAGTATTTTATTTATTGAGTTTCAGCCTTCGCAACCTTCCAATTTTTTCATTTCACATGACATAGGCACTGTCAGAAAACTGTACGTGTGCCGCCTTTTACATTCCTAGCAGTGTCTCCCCTAGGCCAACTTTCCACTCAGATGACCCTTGTCAGTGTGGCAATCCTGTTACAAATAAGAGTATATCAGGTGCAAACTGGTCTTTGCAAAACTGTACAGCTCTCAACAAGCCATGAATCTCTTGTTTGGTTGGTTGAGGTTTGATATTTTGCTCTATTCAGCTCCATGCACTGCCTTCTGCCTCCAACTTGTTACTTTTCTTTGACCTTGTCCCAAACCTGTCGTTTTGGTGTCTTTAGCTAAAGCCAAATTCTGCTCTTTTCAGAACACATGCCCATTAAAGATCATTGTTACAGGTACTACAGAAATTTGCAAAATCTACAGAGGAAAAGCTCCAGGCAGAAACTACAACATCAGCTACAAGCTGCTGATTTGGCAACATGCTCCTGGATATGAGACCAAAAAATAATAAGAAAAACAAACCCCAAAATAAACAAACAAAACCCACCAAAATAGAAACAAAAAAACCCCAACCACGATCCAGTGATGCAGGTGCAGAGTGACATTAACACATTAGTGGTGAGAACAAACATGTTGAAATCAATGCATAGCCACGTGAACATCCACATATTCTAGATTATTTTTGTAATTATAAATAGAACAGGTTTTTTTATTATTATTATTATTACATTACCACCTGACTAAGCAAATTCTAGTGAAATCAGCGTTACTAAAGTCAGGGTAGTAACTTATTAGAGACTGGAACACTGCCAATCTGTCCACTCCCAGCTGCCTGAAAGCCAAAATATCCATATCTAACATATGTTAATGTTTTATTTGCGCTGGAAATAAAATAAAATAATAATATGTTCCAGGTGTTTTATATTTTGTGAACTCCCTGGTAAGAACATAATGAAAAAAAGGAATGGAAAAGTTCTCTTCCCAGACAGCCTCGACAAAATAGGTTATAAGAAGAGCAGGGGAGAGCAGAGCACAGCCTACAGCAAAATTTCCCATGTAAAAAATATTTTTAGTTCTCTGTCAATAAAATTACCAATATCAAGCTTCCAATTTCTTCTTTAATGCAGGTTGCTATACACACAGTGTAATGTATTGTAATGAATAAGGATTTTCTTAAGCATACTTTATTTTATAATTCATCCCTCAGGCACACAGTAAGACTAAAACTGGATGGCTCTACCATTAACTGGAATTCTCCTCATATACTGATGCATTGCCTCCAGACCTAGAGTCTTCCAGTGGAGTTCCATAATGCATGGGGTCCAGAATAGCTAAGAAGCCGCTCACCTAGGAGGGAGCTGCACTTTGATGCACGAAAAGTCTGACTGAGGCACAGTGCACCGCATCCCCCAGTCCTCCTCTGCTAACGCGGAACGATGAAATTCAAAGGATGTGGGGAAGGACAAAAGGAAACGTAGGAGCAAAATATTCTGAGAAGTCCAATTAGGGTAAGCTGTATTTCAATTTACTGTAAGCTGTATTTTAATTTACACTGAACAACAGATGTATGAGGAGTGAGTTTCCTGCTCAGGAGGGAACTGCAAGTGAGAAGACTCAGCGTTTCCCTTCCGACGGAGGTTTACTGCCCACCTCACAAAGAACAACTGCCACTGGAGACTACAAGCTCTGCACCGAAAAGCCCCCAACAATTCTGCCACTGGATATATAACAGATATAAACCAAATATATTGCTCTGGTATACGAGTAGTTTGAAAATTTCTATAGCTTTCCCGCGGACAATATAGCAGAGCAGCTAGGGTCAAGGGTGAGACTGGCCCTGCCTACCAAGGCCAAGGGGAGTCTTTCCACTGCCTTCAGCTGGCTTTGAGTTCAGCACAGAAAAGGCCCCAAAACATTTCTTAGAGCGTCTCAGTGCTCGGCTTCCTGAGATGTTACGTTTCCCGGAGAAGAGAAGGCTCCGAGGAGATCTTCCCAATGTGTGCAAACGCCTGATGGAAGGGAATGAAGAAGCGGGAGCCAGACTGTTCTCAGTGGTCCCCAGTGACAGGACAAGAGGCAACGGGCATGAATTAAAACACATGAAAATCCATTTGGACACAAGAAAGCACTTTTTTACTGTGAGGGTGACCGAGCACTGGCACAGGTTGCCCAGAGAGGTTGTGGAGTCTCCATCTGTGTAGATATTCAAAAGCCGTCTGGACACAGTCCTGGGCAACCAGGTCTAGGTGGCCCGGCTTGAGCTGGGGGGTTGGACCAGATAACCTTCAGAGATGCATTCCAACCTCAACCCTTCTGCGAGTCTCAGACTGTAGGAGCTATGCTGGATTCACAAATGACACGTGCATCAATTATGCTTTTCCACTGTAGCTTTGTAAATCTAAAATAGCTCCACTGATTTTATTGACCTACATGAGTTCAAGGATACATTTTCTTCCCTTCAAAATATTTCTTTAGAAAAATTTTGTGCGTCCTATTTCTAAATTAATATAAGTACTGCCTTTCTTTTGAAGACACTGACTTGCTGAAGTAATAAAATGGCATAAATGGGCAGTGAAGTACAGCGTCATTCATCTCAGTAGTACAAGTGTGTATATAATGCTTTTTAACTGTCAATACAATGTGGCATTATCGTTGTACGTGATTCAAAAGCCTGAGATATAAGGTTGATGTGAATCATTTCAGCATGGAAAATCCAGAAAGCAGAGGCTGAATGGACACTATTCTGCTAAATGCTAAATAACATTCAGAAGTTCTGCATGTTGACTATAGGAGGTTATAATAAATAACATGGCTCTAGGAAATAATCTAGTGCCGGCTATATTCCAGATATCTTTTAGTACTATTCTGAAGTAGGTTAATTTATCTGATTTTTCATATTAAAAAAAAAAACCACTAAAAATAACAGAATTTATGCTCTATTTGCACTTGTATCTTTAAAAAGCCACATATAAATATTTATAATCAAAAGCCACTAATCTTTTGCATTAGCCAGAATGTTGCTTCTCCTCTATATTCTAAAGTGTGCATTTTTTTAAAAAAGCTATGATAAATGACTAATCATTGCTTCACTGCTGAAGACTGCCTCTTCTTCCTCCAGTACCGATGCCTGCTCTGCCGCCTGCCCCGCAGCTCTCGGACCCATGTCGTGTCCCCGCCAGCCTTCGCTTTCCAGCCTGCCCCTTCTTCTGATTTACTGCAAGGATAAGATGGCCTGCTCAGTCAGCGCTCGCTAATCCTGTCGTTCCATCCTTTCTCTGAGCTGCAGCCTCTTCTCTGTGCCACGCTGAACACGGGAGAAGCTCCGCCGGCACTTGGGCAAACAAGGCACAGGCTGGCGTGCCACCCTGCCACTGGTGGATGGCACCTAAGGCAAGATGGTGCCACCCCCCCAGCCCAGAAAAAAGGTGGCAGTTTTGTGAAAAGATGAAACTTAGTGAGCAGCGCAGGCTTAAGTCCATAATGCTTCAATCCACCCGGATAAATGATGAATTTCAGAGGAAGCTTAATCAATATCCCCTAAGTTGCTAGATAAAAATTTTGAACTCTTGCTGATGGCCCATTGCTGTGCAAACGAGAAGCAGATGGGCTTTTACAGCTCCTGCTCTCTGTGTCAGTAGCTTACAAGTGCTGAAGCTTGCAGAAGAGTGTGAGGCTTTGGGGAAAAAAATCAGTGCATGATGAAGAGCAAGAGGGGAAATCCCCTTAACCTTAACTGTAAAATTAAAAGTTTCTGTAAGCTAGCAAGACAGACCACTGCATCAGAAACCCACGCATGTTATAAGAGCTACATTGTCCATATTTTTGTTTTAATTATTTTGTACAAAAATCCTTTCCGAGTTATATAAACCCTTTACACTCTCTCTCCCCAAGCCTGCTAGCGCCAGAAGTGTAAACTGATCCAATACAGCCCTATGCTTCTCACATATGCTTTAAAATACTTGTGTTAGAGTGTGGATTTGGCTACAATGCACCAGAAAACCATCAAATGTCCTGTTTCAGAAAAAACAAGTGCATGGAAAAAACACAGCCTGCAGATTTGAACATAATGGCTCAGACTTTAACCTCCACTGAAATCTCTTGGGATAGATTTAAATAGTTTGGGATTAGGTCTGTAAGTGTCTGCAGTGTCCCTGGGAGGAGGCCAGTGATGAGAAGAGCACAGTTTCTTCCTGGAGATCAGTCTTTTGTGATGGGAATTCTTACTGTGCCAGATACTGGTATAAATATCACTTCTGGCCTTAAAAAAAAATGAAAATCAGCTAGTTTGTTAAAAATACACTGGCTTCATTTAAAAAAAGAATACATACATCACATAGCTATCGGAAGTGATGCCTTAGTGTTAATACACCAACTAATAAAAACGTTACCATAAAAAGATTTGCTGACCAAGTACCAATTGTCTCGGCTACTAAGACATTGGCAGTCCTTCCAGAATTCACTTAAAATGAATGAACCCATCCTTGTACTTCTTAAGCCAAGTCTGTGGTCTAAAGCAATACTTTATAGGGTATCAGTGCCCATCACAACACAATGCATTTGTCTCTGCAGAGGAGAAAAGAATTTAATGATCTCTTGCACATACTTTCTCAGATAGGTTTAAAATTGCATTGGGAATAGAAAAGAAAGTAGTCTGCTTTCCAGCTCCAAACAATTCTCCACAGGAAGCTCCCATTGATCTAAGATGTATGCATGCTCTGGAGCTGGACTGAGTTGTGTGTTGAATAGCTTGTCTGCAGCTGAAACATATATCCAACACACTGGCCGATTTATGTGCCTTGGAAGATCATTGCTTTTTAGCCCATTACGGCTAATAGAAAACCCAACGATAATTTGCATGCATTGCCATTCCTTATGCTACCAGCATTGACCTTCACACAAGACAAAATAGAACAAGTTGTCTGAATGTCCTCAAGCAAAGGTACTGAGTTAGGGGAGAAGGTCAGAGTTTGGGATTTTTTTTTTCTTTTGGCTCACAAGAACCACCGAAGTCAAACAATATTGGTAAAAAAAAATCCCAAAACAAACAAACAAACAAAAACCCTACAACAATCCTTACGAAGCGTTCTTCCCTGAACTAAACATTTAAGAACAACATGAAGAGTCAGTTGTGCTGAAATTTCTAAAGTGTTAAAAATGTCATCAAACAAGATACAACAAAGCCACCCTGTCAAATATGTAAATGCTGGGCTGGGCTGAAATTCAATTCCTGGGGCTTGGCAGTGTGGTAGGCTCCCCCAAGTCTCTTAGCGTAACTGCTTAATGTCAGAACCAGGCTTAAAAAAATCCAGCACTTTCCATTCCTATCTGACACACCTGATATTCATTACATTAATTGATGGAACGATTAGCCTCACAACTTTAGCTGTCTAAAAATTCAGTATCTAATCTCATCGCCTGGGCTCCCTATACAGTCCATGGAAAGAGATGTCCACCTCCAGAAGGCGATTCATCCCAGCCCCTCCAGCCCCCTCTCAGCACCAAGTACCCTCCGGAGGTGCCAGCCTCTTTCACTGTCTGTCAGGAGAGCCTAACTGGTGATGTCCATAACTAGTAAATGACAACAAGCTTGAAAAATGCTTGATTACAGTCTGTAATCCTCCATGCAGTTTGAGCATCAGCACACATCACGGCACCATTTTGGCCTGAACCAGCCAACATGCTCTGAAGCAGCGCCAGGCACGGCTGGGGGTTCGGCGCTGATCAGAGGCCATTCCCAGTCAGACATCTGGATGCATCTTCAATCACTCAGGGAGGAGGAAAAAAAAAAAAAAAAAAAGAAAAGAACAAACAAAATAAAACCAAAAACCTGGGAAGCCTGCTTGCTGGTCACTGTAAAAGCTTAAGTGCTGTACACTTTCACTCTTCTATGCCAGCTGTCATTAAATCAGACTCCACTCTTTTCATTTTTGGTGGCTTTGTTCAAACACCAGCAGAAGAAAGGAAGAAGCCCTGGGAGAGACACGGTGCCAGGGCTGCCACAGCTACCGCTGCCTGGGCAGTGATACTCACACGACAGTTTGGCAGAGACAACCCATCATCTGGTACAAGGTACCACAAATACCAGGAAGGGAACAGAGATATCCATATATCCATACACCTTCTGTCTTGAAACAAATACTAAACCCAGCTAAAGAACAGCGTATTAGGCATCGCTTTTTCTCAGCATTTATGATTGATTGTCAAATACTAAGCATAGTGGCTCCTTGAGCAGCACACCCTAATTAGCTGTTTTCCCAATTATAAGCCATCTGTGTTCGCCCTGCATAATCTAGTCAGACGGTACATCCCCTGATATTGTTCTCAGAATCAAAAGCAAAAAAAAGTATTCTTGGAACCTATCCACATGGAGAAACTCAGTTTTGACCCCTCCAGCAAGAACCGTGGTCACTGAGCACACTGACCTCAATCAGCTCAGACACTGAGCTAAAGACACCAAGAAGACAGGGTACAGCTGGCACATATATATATATGAACTAGTGACAACTCAGCATTTCCACCAAACTGGCCTGGAGAGTAAGTGAGGGTCCTGCAGTCTCCATTCCCTCCACTCTTTACGCTCTGGAATTTAACTACCTTGCCAACGGGACTCTAATTTACACTCTCCGTCCTTTGGTCCCAGGGATTTGGCCACTTTAAAAGTTGATTGATTTTTTTTTTTTTTAAAGGCACTTTAAATAACCTAGATGAAATTAGGAATAATTTTTCAAAAGCAATTTTTATTTATATTTTTTTATCTAATCATTTTCCTGGTAGTTTGTCAAGAGAGTTATATGTGTGCATGTCAGTTATAAATTGAATTATATACTGGCATCAAATTAACAACACTGGAAGCTAACAGGCCTTTGATAATATTAAGAATATCAAAAAGGCAGTATCAGAGTAAACTTCACAGTGTGCTGTACCAGAACTGTATCTTAATTGAAAGAAGTAGCAATGCTGTACAACAAGGTCAGTGTCCATATGCTTATTCACATTTCTTGACCTTTGTCAATAAAATCAACTTTGTAAGAAGTCATATTGATGTGAGCGCTTCCCCATTAACATCCGGATGGAGAATTCCCAACTCAATTCACAGGTGGTACGTTACAAAACATACTTCAGAGGATCAGGTTTTCAAAATCTGCCAACATGGTCAAAGATTCAAATAGAGGCTTGAACTCCACACATCTCACATCCCTGAATTACCAATTCCCTGAGCCATCTAATATGCATGGAAATTCTATGTAGTTGGTTAAAAAAAAAAAAAAAAAAGTATTTGAATTCTCATTTCCTCTCAATTAGAATTAATCTACTTGAGTAAGTTAATAAGGTTTCATAAAATGGGATGGTTTGTGTAACTTCTAACACAATTAAATATTAATAAACTCCTGTGGGAGCAAGATCAATGGAGTACAAAATGTCTTCCTGAATTTTATCTTACAACGTGTCATTTTAACCAGTTATATATTTCTCTATACTCTGTAAGAAGCTTTATACAGCAGTAGAAGAGCGATGAAACCACACAGCAGAATCTTAACATTTACAGAATAAAGAAGTGTGTGCATCTCATGCTCAATTTCAAGAATGGATTCCACTGTAGCCTAAAATAAATAACCATCACATATGCGATACAGGCCCATAATCAACCTGAAATATTACATATAGCCCATCTAGATAGCGATTAACCTAAAATTCCCCTTCTCTGGCCCTATTTGCAACAAAACCAACATGCTATAAAACCAAAAGGTAATCACCTATCTTAAATGACAATATTAAATTACCTCTATCCAGTTTCCTGTATAATTCTGTCTGACCTTTTGTGAAAGAACATTTCTAGGTGTCTGGGTTTTGCTGGTCTCTTGGGTCTAGTATGAGTTTTCTCTTCCCTTAATTACAGAAGAAGAATCATAAATCTGAACCTCCATTTCTAGCACTACAACATAAGGTTGAAAGTATATTCTTCTTGCCATAGAGGTGTTAGAAACACTGGTCAAAACAAACACCAGGCAATCGCTCTTGAATTTCTAGCAGTTTGGTCTAAAAGATACACTATGGAAGTCTGCAGAAAGTTTTTAAATAACTATTTTTCTTTTTAAACATCAATAAGAAATATCTATGCTAAAAAAAAAAAAAAAAAAAAAAAAAAAATCACCACCACCACCATAACTAAAATGAAACAAAATACCTGCACCTGAAAAATTAAAACCTTCTGGTTACCAATTTCCTAAAATATTTCAGAGAAGTCTAGGTTCCCCAATTCCTCAACCCAAATATTTCATTCCCTGACCAGTCCTCTCACTGACATGTTTACAGAAAGGTTCATTTTCTTTACAGATTTCAAAATACTCATTAGAAGGAAGCACCACAATAAAACTTACATTGACATTCCTTGCAGCACTTGCCATCCACATACGCCAGGGCAGAGTTAAGCGGGCAGTCAGAGAGGGGGCAAATCAAAGCCTCGCACTGCACAGTACCATTCTAGAAGAATAAAAGGCACTTAACTGGTAGTTATATTTAGCAAGAACAGAGATGTTCTCAAACACAGGAACTTAAGAATCTATTTTTAAATGCAACGAACTCTGTAACAACACCCAAAAAGACATTTTAACATGGTTCTTTTAATAACTAAAAGAACAGAAACTATATCTTTAGAATATCATGCGTACAAACTTTTAGACATGTATGATGTGTTCTTTGAGATGAGGATAATGATCAATTATTTTTTTTTTTTTGAGGCAAATCTATCTGGAGGTAAAACATTCTGCCAATCAGCAGCAAACTGACAGATTAGTGTGAAATAACAACCTCACGGAACAATACTCTGCCTTCTGATTTTTACATAACAGACAATACATTTCTAAAAGGTAGTATCATGGCTGCAAGAAAAAAACTGAGACAAAAATACCTTTAACACTAAATTCAAAGAATTTTAAATAGCTGTCGGCCAAATTTTATATCATGGACTAAGTCTTCTTCTCATCAACCATAAAATGCTAAAAGCAAAATGAATATCCCTCCAGAAATATAAAGATCAAAATCATACTAAGCTTAAGAAGAAGCATTTAGCAAATTATAGATAGCAGCAAATCAATCTAAGGTGCAGTACATTCAACAACATCCTTTTCACCAATTTCTGATGGCTTTTGGATTAGGCATTTAATGACTTCAAATGGAATTAATGAGTTTTACACGAATGGACAAAACAAAGATGCCATGGTTTGGTACCTGAAAGGATACTTGCAATAGCTTCTGGAGTTGTGATACCTTTGGGAATCTTCCATCCATCTAACAAATCTTTTTCATTTGTGATGTAACAGAGCATGCATATGACCCTGACATTTTACTCTTTCTTACTTATTAAGATGTAACCAAAGGCAACCAGAGGGAATCAGACACAAGGGATCCACTAAATCATTTGCTAAGAAAAAGGCTGTGTTTATAGTGAAAAAAAGCAGGGAATTAATTATCCAGAGAAACTATTTGCACCTCAGTGCATGGGAATAACGTGATAGCTAAGTATACTGCACAGCATCTACGTATGGTGACATGAAATATAGGAGAGCTACGCATGCTGGCACTGCTGAAACAATAGGAAAATGTATTTATTAATACTATTCCTTGGATTCAGAACAAGTTTTCTAGCACTTTGTGGTTACTACCTAGGATACACCTGGCAGTTTTCTCATTATTTGCTTCCATAAAACTGTCATCAGAGGAAACACTGGAATTCCTGAGTCTCCACTCAAACTGTAGCCATACCATGCAAGTGCAGTTCTTACAGCCATCTGTCCAGGATTCAAACTCTCTGTAAGTCGTGCCTTTCATTGTGCAGGTCCTTTCACAGTAGCACTGATCCAACTTGTTCATCCTCTGCTCAGCTTGGGACAACTGTATTTACAGTTCACAAAAAAGTTTTGAATGTGTAAGTGGCTTCCACGTTAGTATAAACATGATTGAAACTGTCCCCCTTATTGTCAAGCATGCAGATGAGAGAATACATGCAGAAAAATGCAGTCAAAGATAATAAAACAATTATTGCCAAATACAATATGATTAAAACATCACTCATTCAGAGATGGAAATTAAGAAGCAAGACACAATGCATTTCATCGTTTTCTAACATCAGCGACATCATGAAACAAAGTGAGTAGGTGAAGATGGGTATGGCCCCTGGTTTCTTATCTTTGTGTGAACTGACCAAGAATTTTGCTCAACATAAACTACTTGCAGATGTTAGGTTATGCACAAAAGACCTTAATCTGAGTGGAGAAGCAAAATTGGTGGTAAAGCTCAAAACCAACATGTTAGCAACTGTTTCTCCACTTCAACCAAGGCATTTTCAACATTTGTGTATAAAATCAGCCAGGTAACAGCATTCCTGCAGACATCTACAAGAACTGACATTTAAAACCAGAAGACTAGTCTATGTTGACCGGCAGACATGAATGCATTTGGTGTGACATTCTAGGGAAAAAGAAGAAGAAAATGCTGCACTGGATCCTTAATTCCTTCTTTTGTATATATTTTGTCTGAACACACCTTTGGCAGCTCAGGTCTAGAAAAGCCTTGAACCAATAAGTCTTGCTGCAATAAGCACTATAAGCACAGTAACCTATTTCATTCTAGGTTTATCGACTTGTTAGCCTAATAGATAGAGCTTGAAGATCTACGAGACCTCTCCTTGCTCAGGGATTTGGATCCTGTTTACTACTAAAAAATATGATTCTATAAAAATATTAAAAAACAAGAAAGCTCTCTGAACTGGGAATTTGTATGTACACACACCAGGCACAGATACATAAATACAAACGTATAAACATACCATGCAGGGGTGTTCCGCACACACCCACGTGCACATCCCCACATATGCATAAATAATCTAAAAAAACAGCAATTAAAGCCTCAGAGTCCTCATTTCTCCCATGCCATGACTCCTAGTAAACACTACCTTAGCTGATGTTTTCGCTAAAATGTCTTGCAGTTCCATAATTTTCTGCACAAGGCCATGGAAGTCATTACAAGTTGGGCATGCTAGAATAACAAAATACGTATATTAATTAAAAAAACCCCCATGTATTCACAACAGGTTCAATCATGTCAAAGTTGACAACCAATACACTGAAATTCAAGGTTTTAAGAAAGCTTGTAGGACAGAAAGTAGGTACAAAGCACACCTTTCATTTTATGGTATAAGAATTAATAGACTTACTGCGATTAAGATCTGGGCATTGAGAAATAAATCCTTGAGGCATGACAAGTAATTGCACATCTTGCATTATGCCCTATGTGTAAGTGGAAAGAAAAAAAAGGATACATTATTTTTACCTGTCAAAATTATGTTTTCCATTCACCATGTAAAACATTAAAGCCCACACAGAAACAATACTTATGAATACACAGCTTCTTGCCTGGACACAATGCAGTGATAAAAGAATAAACAGAAAGTAAAATAGATAGATGTACAAATACAGACATACTGAATCATTTTTAAAGACATGAAATTAAATGTCAAGATGTAATAACATGGGAGGAGTTTGGCTGTTTTGAATTCATTGTTATTTTTAGTTAGTCGTTGCAGAAAAGCTTGCAAATGACCTTTACAAGTAATTTGAAAAACAGTTGCAGTTTCAGTTACTTTGAAACACACTTTTAAATAAAATGCAAATTTTTTACTAAGCTATAACTGTCAAACAGAAGTGAAGATTAAAGAAACCTGAGTCAGGAAAAACACATTCATGCAAACCCTTTATGATTTCAACAGGGATTTTTCCATAAAGCATGCGGAATGCCGAGAAACTACATGTCTGTTACACAGCTGCAGTGTTGCATGTTGGCAAGAACTTAGGGGAAGTTTAGCATGAAATTCAACTATGCCATCTGGAAAGGGCCAGTTTCACGCACAGGAATAGATCCTGTACTTGCAGGCAGAATTTACATGCATCCTTAGTCATTAAGATATAATTAGTAGCCACTTTGCTGCTCTGCAAAAGCAAAGGCCAAATAGCAATTTCAAAGTGAGCCATCCTGTCTTTTTCACTCCAGATGTCCCTTTCATCCATGGCTCCTTCCCTGCATCTCCAAAACTCCTTCTTAGGAGGAAAAGCAAAATAATTACAACATGCTTCAGTGTGCTTATAAAGGGAATGTTTCACTACACTAAGAACACAATGCAAACTAAATGCAAAAGTCCACATTTCATCCACATACACTGGGCATTCAATACAGATGTTGCAAGGTCAAAGAACCAGAATTTTGACCTCAAGTGAATGACTCGGAGTGACTTAGCAGCTTAAGTGACCTACAGAGAAGAGTAGATGTGACTGGAGGGCAACTAAGAAGGTACTTAAGTACCATGCCTACCTTTCTCCCTTAACGACAAAGCTACCCTCTACAGCAACTGGATGCTTCCCCATGCTGTGCAAGGAGCTGCAGGGATTAGCTAATAGTGAAAAAAATAGCACCTGAGACAGGACTCCACATCAGGACCTCTCACAGCACGTGTTCTGGAAGTCAGGAGCAAAGACCTCTTTGCAGAGCACACCAAAATGTTCACTGTATTAATTTCTCCGCCCTTCCTTCTTCGGTATCATCAAGTTCAAACTCATGTCAACCCAAGTTATGGCAGTTTCATGAAAAGGAGGAACGGCACGGTCCAAGCCATTCAAGTTTAAAACACTCTTCACTGAACGCACAAGCAAGTATTCAAATAATTTAGCTATTAACAGTAAAGCTCCTCCAACTATTTCAGGAGCTTTATTCATCACACATCAGCTGTGATGCAAGCTGGCCTCTTCCACTCGCCAGGAATTTAGGTTCCTTCTCCCAGAGTAACAACAGGGAGCTGTGACACCTAGCCCACCTGGGCTCCCAAATCAGGACCTCCTGACAGTACAGGAGAGGCTTTGCCCAGGCTCCCCAAGAACCTAGTCTTCAAATTAACACACCACTGGATGCTAGGTACCGAGAGAAGTTACACTGTGACAGAAATCAGATAGCCAGAATTGCTTTCTCAGACTTCAGACTTCATAGTGAAACAAGTACAAATATATCCCAGTGTGAATATGCCTACTGGCACATGGGTTTAGTGCAGCAATATTAGGTTGAAAAACAAATACAGCCAAATAAAATCTTTTTCAGAGTGACTTATGATTTTGAGTACCTTGACTGCTCTGGGCAATCCATTTAATCCACTCAGAGCAGCCTGATTTTCAGAAATAGCTAAGCACCTGGACCTCTCAAAATCAGATCAGTAGGAGTTATCCCACAGTGAGTGTCTAAAAATATAGGCTCTCCAAAACACTAAGAAGCATTGAAAGTCCTCATCTTCTAAGCTGATGAATCTCCTGTACACCAGCATCACATTTTCAGATGCAGTTTGACCATCGGTACCGTATTATGCTGGAGAAGTCACTTAGCACAGTATATTTTGGTTATATGGATGCACTTTTAACAGCTATCCATTTCTGTATTTCTGTTAAGCTGGCTTATATATGTAACCGAGGCAAAATTCTCCATGTATTTTGTTTAATTTTACCTTTCTTGAAAAGAAAGAAACAAACAAAAAAATTCAGTCCACTGTTGGAGTATTTCTTCCTCTACACCTAATGATTTGGCAAAAAGAAGAATATAATCAAGTCAAAAACTGAGAAGGCACAAAAAAAATAAAAAGGAATATTTAAAAAAAAGTGTTAATTATAAGCACATAGAATAAATGAAATGTATCTGAGATCAGTTTAAGCAATGCACTAATATTTTCTGATTTTAATCTTGTAGTCAACTGTTTAAGCCAGAAATATAATTTTGCAGCTTAACAGACATCCTCTTAGTCTTGGAGGAAAAGGAAACACATATTGAACTGAAAAATAAAAACAAAGCCATGCTTCAGTTTTCAAATATGAGTGCCCCACTGGACCTCTGTACTTCATACACAACAAGGACATAAATTAGCATTTCAGTATAGCAAACAGTATTTCAACAGCCAAACCCTGGTTTTAGTGCAAAAGCACAGAACTTGCTATGAAAACCATAGTCAAAGTGTTTTAGGCTAAAAAAAGATTTAGCAGGCCATATTTTAAAAAGTGATTGGGTCTTCTGTGATCAACATCATCAATTCTATTTTGCAGCTCAAGTAAAAAGATGCCTACGGGGAGGCAAATGGGACTGCAGTGTGGAAGGCATCCACAGGGATGCCATCATTTGTTACAGCAGCTCCAGAGAAGATCGAGGCCAAACGACAGAAAGCGGCTGTGACCAATGAGTGCTACCTAATGGACTCAGAGGAATCAAAATTTACACTCCAGTTCAACATAGCATTCACTTCTTCAATCTTGCTATACACCAGGTGCTTGCTATATATACATGTTAAAGCAGAAGCAGTAAGCAAAAAGCATGTACAAATATTCTTCCTCTGGGGGAAAAGCATTCTCTTCGTTGACGCCAGTCACCTCATTCGTTTCTGAGCCAAGACGACGTTGTGATGAAATCTAAATCCTACAGGGGCAATGAATTTGGAGTTCCCTAGACTGTAGTGTTCTGTGACACACAAAAAAATGCATCTACCTATGAAACAGACAATAATCTGACCATTTATCTCCTGGAATTCTGTTGCACTCGGCCATTTACCTTTCCCTGTCTTAGGCTGTGGTTGGCTGTGTCATTTGGTGACACCGAGCCCTATGCATCTGGCTCTGCAGCTTTACTTAGTGAAGTCCAGTTTGATGGAAACACAGCTCGCCGCACCAGATATGCTGATACCCAACACACCACGGCCCTAAAAACTGTGTTATGATTACAGAAGCACAGACTGGTTGAGGTTGGGAGGCACCTCCTGAGATCATCTACTCCCACTCCCCTGCTCAAGCAGGATCAGCCACAGCAGGTTGCCCAGGACTGTGTCCAAATGGCTTTTGAATATCTCCATAGTGGTCTTACTCTGACCAACCCCACGGTAGAACTGTTTTCCTATGTTCAGATGGAATTTCAGGTGTTTCAAGTTTTGCCCAATGCTTCTTGGCCTGTTAGTAGGCACTACTGAGAAGACTCTGGATCCCTCATCTTCACTTCCCACACACATTCAGGTAATTATACGCATTGATGAGATCCCCTCGAGCCTTCTCTTTTCTAGGCTGAACAATCCCAGCTCTCTCAGCCTCTCCTTGTATGAAAGATGCTCCAATCCCTTAACCATTTTTAAGTTCACTCTTTTCCTTTCAGCGAATGCATACCTTAAAATAACCATGTGCATTATTCCTCTGTCCCAGCCAAAAGGTTGTACCCAAAGGTAAGTCCATGAAAGGCTTCTCCACAACTCTTTCATAAATTCTGAAAGAGAAGGGAAAAACATAGTCCCAAGTTATCGTTTCCTTCACTCGGAGCTGGAATGTTCCACATGTGACAACTTCTTACAAAACAACACTCTTTACTTACTTATTGCAGTCCACGTGTAAAATCAAGTGAGAGGCACTGATTGCTAAGGAAAGCCTGTGCCATTTATCGTCTGCCAAAATGTATGGGAATACTTCTGTATGGGAGCGATGACTGCCTGAACGATAATGCAACCTGATTTCATTTCGATGACCGCTGCTTTCCAACTCCAGGTACCTGTACCATAAATGCATCATCATGTCATGAACCATTCTTATCAGCACAGCAACATTTTACATAACACAACTTCTCATTATCATGCAGGAACTATTTAAAAGAGGGGGAAAGACAAGCAAGGAGATACAAAGATGAAAATAGACACTTTTCAGATTTGCACTGCGTCCTTATTCTCAATAACACATAATAGCAGGTTCCAACTTTTATGTAAGTACACAAGATCCCAAGCCAAATATTTTTTTCCTTTAGCAACACTATTTTCCATAACATGATCTGATTGGAAATACAATTGCTCTATTATGAATAATTGCCTCATATCCTGAAAGCACAGTAAGGATACTCTGAAGGCATGAGTGCACAAAAGACAACACCAAGTTTTGCAATAGGGACATCATTCGCCATTACCAACCAGGGAAGTAAGCAAGAACTGAGACAGAACACTGCTTTGTTTGCTTTCGGATGTACCGTTAACATCTCCTTTCATTTTTTGTAACGACATTTCTCCAAAGAAATAGAAAATCAAGACATGCTAACTCTTCAGAACAATTTATATATGTGCACATATTTGCTTTGTTAAATAAGTATGTGTATTTGTGGTGGGTGTGTATATATACACACATGTATGTATATGTATGCACATATATGTGCATATGCATATACATGGTAAATAAACAGCATTGCAGCTGTACCAAGAGAAGTACACCACACACCAGCTTTGCAGATTGCAAACACAAGCTTTGCTGGTGAGATTCCAGCAGATCAATTTAAAAAGCACCCCATAAACAAACGTGGTACTTAGTCAGACAGACTTGTTTCTTGCATCTCGGACCTCTTCTGGGAACAAGCTTGACAAACCATTTCTTTTTGAAGTACTAAGTTTCTCATTTTAAAGTCCGTCCCCCCCCCCAAATGCTTTTAAAACAGGAAAGACAAACAGAAATGGAGATTCTCTAATAATCATATGCAACCTACATCTAAAGAGCAAGGCAAATAACATGGTATGTGGCGAGACGCACAACAACTGGGAGAATGGACAATTCATTTTTGTCTATTTTTGCTGCTACATCTGCAATCAGGCATAACAGTGGTTTGTAATCTGAGTGCACACATGTTTTAGGGTGCTGTCGTTTACTTTAACAGGCTATCTGTATTAAAGAACAGACAAGACAATGATTGCAGTTTTCAAGAGTGAAGATTAGACCAAATCAAAACCACCTTGTACAATCATTATCCCCAGGAAGAGGTTGGGCTCACTGCACATCTCTCCTTCCTTCAGGGTTTTTCACAGTGGAACATGCCTCGCAACAGTACAAAACCAACTATCCTTTTGCAAAACTGGCAAAAGGCAATTTCTTCTTCTTCCCCAGTATTAACAAAGCAGTTAACTGGAGTCAGCAATGAATTTTATAATCTGAGATAATTTACCTCCTCACGGCCCAAAAATAATTCTTGCATTGGCAAGAAGTGTAAACTAATTGAAGGCCTGGCTGGAAAAAAATTGGGCAATAGTGAAAGGACATCAGTCAACTTAATAACCTCCCTCATAACTCAAGCTTCAAGGATAAAAATAAGGTCATTCTCAACCTAACAGAGAAAGGCAACATTAGAGAACTGGACTCCTCCAGCAACTTTTAAGTGTCTCCACCCAGCTGAAGATACCATCTGGAAAAAGAAAGGCATGGACATGTTGAAACATTATCTCCTGGCAGAACCAATGGCTAGCTTCTACTCTCTTCAAAGTCAATGGCAGAACTGATGCCAGCACACCGAGATGCAGGCAGGCAGGGAACAAACTACACAAATAGACATACAGTCAAGTACAGAAGGTAAAAAATGAATACTTATGCAGGTGAGATAATGAAATCTCTGAGAATGAAACACGGATTTCCCAATAAAAAGAAGACATCACTGTAAAAATTTCAGGAATTAAGAACCGCTGAGAGAAGATGCTGGCATTCGATGACACTGCAGTAAGCAATGAAATCTTCCTACACAAAGTTGTGCAAAAATTGTGGACACTTGGGGTTTTGCTTTAACCGTGATTAATGCACTGTTTTGAGATCCACAGGCAAACTGTTTTGTCCTTCCATTTGGTAAACAAACACATCTACCTTCTACAGGCTTGACGATTGTTAGAGAAAATGTGCAGCAATATGAAAAAGAAAACAATAGCCATTAGGAGAATTATTAGGAGAATCATTTATGGTTTACTAATAATTTGTAGAGGCAGCAAAACACAATTAGAAAAGCAAGCGGAATGATAGCCGGAACAATACTGCCTTCAGCTTGAACTAAAGTCATGACACTGAAACACAGAGAAGTGAAAGTGATTCACTTTCACTTCATTTTTTACAAAATATTGTGCTTGCTATTCCACTTCTCTAGATTTGTTTAATTGCCTGGACTTAAATGGCTCTGGTTCAGACTCGTGAGTTTCAGAAGATGGGACAAGCCTCAGCACTGACAAACAGGTACGGGTGGAAATGCAAAGTCCACCTGCAGTGAGGCTTCTTGCGCCGTCTGTGAGGCTGTAGACTTGGGTATGTGCTTTCCAAAGGTTTGGAAGAGTCTTTGAGACAGTAAGCTAAGCATTAACAAATACACCTGGATTTTAAAAATCCATTTATAGTGACAAAGATACTCTACACTTCTCTGTACGCTCAGGATTACTAACCTTTTGAGAGAGAAAAGAGGTTGATCTTGGTTCCTGAATGACTTACTCCCAAAGGAAACAATAACTGCATCGTACTGTAGTCTTCTCCTAACCAAGAATCTCCTTACTGAAAAGTTGCAGGGGAACCTCATCAGCTGAATCACTGGTTTCTTGCCCACACCAGCCCAGCCCACCCACTGCAGGGAGAGCAGCAGCCAAAGAAGTCCCATGACTAATATCACTGCTGCTTCTCCCAACAGCTCCAAGGTGCTCTTTTAGGCTGCAAAAGGCAAATGGCTCTGGGAGTGAAAAATAAACTGCAATGAGAAACACAGTACAACAGCAGAACCTGCTTCCCCCTTTACTAACGTCCATGATCTCTGTGGTTGTTTAATCAATACCAGCCCACTTCATTTTAACCCCCCAAAAACCACACATGCTTTGGGTCAAACGGATTTAACTTCGCAGGGAGATGATACGTGCTTAGGTTTACTATGTTTGACGTACAGAGAAGAAAATGCCAGCCTGGAAAAAAAAAAGTTGTTACATCTCTGTAGATCACTCTGTGCATGCACAATCATTGCAAAGGCAACAGCCAAGGCCGCCGTAAGATCAGCCGCTCTGCTTGGAAACCAGCCAGACAGCAATCCCTTATGCACTGACTAAGGCTGAGCCTATCTTCGTAAGAGGAAGGAATTTGTCTCAAATGCCCCAGAGGAATTTGAGACAGAAAACAGGGATGTTTTCTCTGCTGCCCAGCACTCATCTGTTGTAACTCCTGGATAAGAGTTGAGAGTCAGCAGATCTGCTCAACTGCGGAGCTGCTCCTGACCATCCCAACGAAGGGCACATGGTCTGCACGAGCCTGCACCGGACCTGCTCTTCAGGCTGCGACGGACCAGCGGGGGGGGAGACCGTGGAAGTAGAAGTCAGGATGTAGAGCAAAAAGCTGGAGATTTAGGAGGTGAAACACCAGGTGGTCCTGGCGTACACGGTGAGCAGTCTTCGAGAAAAGGGAGATTATGGCCCTTCCAGCTAACAGCCAGCGCTGGTAACGCCAAGCCTTTGATGGCTCACTCGCTCCTTTGGCATCCCTGCTCGCACAGCAAACACACACTGCAGCTGCCCGCTCTTACTCCAGGCAACTAATAAAAACAGACTTCAATTTACAGCATGTAGACAAATATTTTAGAAGCTAAAGGCAAGATATCATGTCTGCTGCTTATGAATTTATTACAGGGTGGGTTGTTTTGTTGGTTTTTTTAAACTTTTACTACTCACATTTATAGGTAGAGTGTTAAAAGAGTTCTTCATGGCTCTTTGATCTACACTAAGAAGAAAAGGAAAACCAGTAAAATCAAAAAGGAGTATGTACTTCAGAAAAAAATTAAAATCCTTATCTCCATTACTTATAAAAATCTTTATCTGAAGATTCTTGATACGAAAGTTCTGGCTTTTTGTTAGGTATAATTACATAAAACATAAAAAAAGAGATCCTACTCAGTAGACCCTATTCAGTGCGAACTATGGCTACAACAGCAGTAAGCAGTTCTGCTGGGTGTAGATTATGAAGATGTAAAAGCAATTCACGCTGTACAGCCACCACATTTCAGCAATGTGTTATTTGCTATTTTCCACGGTATAATGACTGGGCAGTCAGCAGAGTGAGCCTTATTTTTCTATTTGGAAGTAACACTTCAAGTGTTCTGAAACATGAATTAGGAGTTTTTACTGCCTGGTGCATCTCCGAGAACAATATGGCATCAAAATATCCCCAGATGGATTCTAAATGCCAAGTGGCAACTGCACTGTACCTGTAAAAACCTAGTCCCCACCTCTCACTTACACTACTGCTTGGCCTTACTGGCTTTGCCCTTTTCCCTGACTATCTAGAGCTCTACCTAGGCAAGAGATGACTGGCGGTTTTGCCCAGGAGTGATAAATAAAAAGACGGTCTTTACTTTTCTAGATAAGTTGGTAGCACTTTGTGCAAGTCACAGTGGGCAGGAAAGCCACCAAATTCAGTTTCTGTCCCTTTCTTTTGCTGAATACAGTTTTAGAGCCGGACAAGAGTTTTCTGACATAGGATATTTTTGTTCAAAAATGCTGATCCATTAATTAAAAACAAATCTTTTGATAGAAACAAGCATCCTCACAGCAAGGCTTGTGGGGTCCAGGATGAAATGTTTGTTAAAATGAGAGACAGGCAGAGCAAATCTAAGACTCTCTGAAAGACTTTCTCAAATACTCTTTAATGCCACAGTTATTACCAATTCAAAAGCAGAGATCCCAAGTGAAGAGAGGATGAAATCAGAAGAGGGTATTTCCCGTATCAAAATAGAGTGCACAAACAACAGGACAGTAAAACCAGTGTCTCAGGTTGACCTGTTGAGGCTCTTCCATTACATAGAATTCATCAAAAACAGTAAGTCAGGTACAAGAGCAACCTAAATTCATTAAGTTGATCTCAAGTCCTATGACTATACTAATAAATAAAGCCAGCAAGGCCCATTCCCTGGCCCTGAAGACAAGTATTAACACTGGTGCTCCACTACAACTCACATCCATATGGGTGCTCTCTCCCACTTTTTCCCTGAAACGGGTGGGTTTTTTCCACACTGCCTGTTGGGAACAGTCCCTGGCCAATGCTACTCCACAAACCGTGCTCTGACATTGTCTGCAAGGGTGCTAATTGCAGGAGGCAAAAGCATGCCAAGGAAGATGCTAACAATTATGCAGAATGGACAACAGCAGGCCCGTGCTCCAGCCTGGGCCTGGGCCCTGGCCAGGCACTGCCAACAAAGCTTTTTACTGCATTGACACTCCTTAGGACACTTGCCTCAGATGGAAAAGAACCAAGTTCAAGTCCCTGCTCCAAATCAGGCAGAGCAGAGATTAACGGTGCGAGGAAAATGCCTTTGAAGCACCCCAGCCAGCGAGCTACTGAGCATTCTGGCGCTTACATCTTTTCTGCTGCTTATTTTCCTCCACCACTAAAAAGGTCAATTACTTCAGCTTTGTTCCAGCGCGACACTTGCTCATCGCTCTGGATAGCTATGGAGGGCAGCTGGGGAGGAGGAAGGTGCACAGGAGACAGAGCCCCATGCTGGGACACGCATCAGGGAACACCTTCCACTTTGGGATGGTCATGGGAGCGAACAGCCAGGCTGAATACAGTTTTAGAGCCAGAAAAGAGTTTTCTGACATAGGATATTTTTGTTCAAAAATGCTGAACAACCAGAAGGAAGCCACAGCACAAGGTAGCAGCTAGGAGAGTGAGGTTGCAATGCCCTGAGGTGGAGGAGGTGGCTAGGAAACAAACGCGAGTGAGGCTGTTCAAATCCTTTTCGTGTCTGTCCCCCTCAGGGTCTGTACCCGATTCAAACTAATAAAGGATGTGGGACAAAAATGTATGTCAATAAGATATTGTTTCTAGCATCATCTTGCAGCCCCTTACCTGACTTCAGCGGGGCTGCTGTGATCTGGAAAGCTTTGCTGGCTTTGAAGGCAAGAACTTGCCTCTCACCTGAGAGATCTCTTGGCTTACCTCCCAAAATTTGAGCTCAGTTATGCCCCTAAATCAGGGAGGCAAAATCTTGCCTTCCCCACCTGCAGAGTCTGCATAGCTTCTGCTGAGTTTAGCACTATGATCCAAGAGCCCCCGGTCATCACAGGAGCAAGATATCCCGGACCCTCTAACATTACTGCTGACAACAAGGCAAGGCTCTTGCGCTTGCGGGAGCTCAGCAGGAGCAAGAAGCAGGAGCTGAGGTCCCACCAAGCTCTTCAAAGCACTCCAAGAAGAGCTATTCTCCCAAAAGGTGCTGGCTTGGTCTTGGAAAAATTCAAGCCTGCTATTACGGCGCATTGTCCATGCCATCCCTGTTCGAGCTGTGAATGTGAAATCAAATTCCCAAACCAGGAAACACTTTCTGAAACACAGTTCTTGCCTTTGAGCAATTGCTCTCATTCCTCCCATCTCTCTCACTAACCCCATTTATCAATGTATTTATTTCCATTTTGTTCTCACTATCACACAGCCCCACTAATATCAATCTTGCCTATCTGAAGCTTCCTCTTCTGCTAAAAATCAAGGAGGGAAGAACTTTTTCAGATCAAACACTGTAAAAACAAATGGCATAAACTATCTCTCTCACTCCCTTTCTTGACAAAGTTTCTCCACAGAGAGCAAGAGGACTGCAAATACAATAAACAACTTTCAGATATATAGATATATATTAGTAAAAGCAAAAGCCAGTTTCAACCTAATTCCTCCCATTTCCTACCCTGACAGAATATAGATTGCCTTGTTATTTATTTGTTAATAGAAACCCTTTCAAACAACAGTAGAAGAATAATGATATCAGTCAAAACTCACGTTTCAACTATTTCAGTGGTGGTTTTCAGTGTCATAGGCAAGGGACAAGTCTTTTGTCTCTTACTCAACTAGGTATGTCACTAGTCTCAATTCAAACTACAGGATCCAGGCTCATATGAGCATTTGGTAACAAGTTCACAACCAAATCGCCCTGGATTAGTCAGCACTGCGATGATTTACATCAGCAGACAGGCTGGCCTTGCTTGATTTAACAGAAGTTACAGGAAGGTGTTTTTAAGGTGGGTGCATTACGAGAATTTACATCCTATTGGTAATTTTTTTTTTTTTTTTCTTTTGGTCACAAAGCATAAACTAAACCGAAGCGAAAAAACCCAGGCAACAGTGACAAGGCATCAATCAATTTAATAACATCCCTTATAACCAACAGTTAAAGAAACAAGTCATTCCCAGCATTATGAAGACATGAAACAGAGTATAACACAAAACTGCTGTTTTACAAATATTTCCATCCAACCACAAACTCGGGAATAGAAGTTAATCTCCCAAACCAACAGAAACAAGGAACTCTTCCCTTTTGGGATAGAGGAAAGAGCCCAACCAAGCTGTTGGTGTCTACATAGAGAATCCTTTGTTCCACAGAATCTTCTCACGCACTAGAAAAGCAGTGAATGAATGAAAGAAAATACCTTTTTTTTTTTTTGATACCTTTGATGAAACATGCAAACTGCATCAAAAGAAAAGAAGTCTGACACCAGAGGAGTTTTAAATCGCTAGAGGAAGTCAATTCAAAAGCAATTGATTGTTACGAACAAATTTAAGAGGGTTCGTAATTATTGTCAGACCAGTAAGAAACAGCAACTAAGATTTACTACCAAAAAAACCAAAATACAGAACATTACAACCCTCCACTCTTCCAGCAAAGAACAGCATGGAGTGTTTTAAAAAGCAGAAATAAGATATTACTTCTTTTGGCACAGGGAACAGCCATGTACAGCTTTAACGTTTGAAAATGAATCCCACGTTGTTTTTACCTAACGTCTGCTCTGCAAGTTATTGATGGGGAGGGGGAGAGCACCCCTCAAACGAAACCCGCATAACTCTACAGTATTGGCTTAAGTGGTAAATATTGAAAGTTCTTCTCAGTGCACTGTGTTTGCAGCAGATCCTGTGGTGTCAGAGAGGAGATCTCACGCTGCAGTCCAGCAGTACAGACACTCATACATCAAAAGCAGGGAACATACAGTTCCACCTCTATTTTAATACAATGGTCAAATGATAGAACAAAATTCATGCATCGGGAGTTCACCTCTGGCAACTTATCTCCTTCTGCGCCTAAATCACTAAGAGAGAAATTGTCACAGATTTCCTCCTGGATACTGGAAGAGGTCTGAAACTGCTGTGTAGTACAGCCCCTTTGACAGCAGATAACCACAAGACACCAACAGCTGTGAAAACAAATGCTAAGGCAGGCAGAAATTGAATAAATTAGTAGAGATACACAATTAAGTGTAGGGAAAGCCTGTCCATAATATTCTATTGATTTCAGTGTTTGGTTTCAGGATATAAAAAGCATTAACTGAAGGAAAGAATGGCTAAACTACAATCCTGTGACTTCATCCTTTAAGGGCTCTAATACGCAGTACCTCAAGAGATACGAATATAACATTAGTTGCATAAAGCCATCTAACCATGAAGGGAGGAAAAAGCTTTATTACATCTCTCCACTGTTGCCAATTAAATGAAAATATATGATGGAATAGTGAGACCTAACATATATTACAGCCCCATTGCAGATTAAAATCATCTCTCTGCTGATTCTTCCATCCAGAAGAAGCTAAGAGAAATTCAGAAGTGAAATGAGGAGGATAATACAGCTTAAACTGAAGGCTGAGAGCAAGTACACAGCAATCAATGTTTAACAGTGCTTCCACTTGGACGTAGGGCATCACTTCATTAACATCATTCCAAATATTTCCCTTGCTATTGTAAAGTACAATGCATTTTAGGCAGGGCATTCTATGTGGTCAAGGTGATGCTCTCAAGTTAAAACATTTGTAACTTCTAGCTTTCAGATATATGTCATACATAAATTTGCCCAGAAATATGCATTCAGCTGCCTGAAACTCATCTGAACAATTACTGATGTGCAGTTTGGATTCCCTGACACCACAAGAGTTTTCTTGAAAGTATCACGTCCAAGCTGTACCCAAAACTACCACTGCCTGAACTCCTTGGCTGCTCTAGTCAGTGGGGAAAATAACAATCTCTGTGGAAGAACATGAGCAAATTAGAAAGGGAGAGTTACAGGTATGGTTTCAGATTCTTTCACTTTAAGATCAGTTTTAAAAGATTTTAATATATTAAACACTAGAGAAAAGCATAATCATTACAAAAGGGGAAGAAAGTTTTGGTACTCAACTAGGAAAAGAAAAATAAAAGCATTTAACAGAGTAGAAAAAGATTACTATATCTGCAGAAAATCCTTTCAGGAGCTACTTTTTGTAGTGGCAGCAACAGCCCAGCCTCAGCAAATGCCTTAGATTTACACAGAGAACATCTGCATCTATCTGATAGCCCAGGGACAGCATTCACAACATGACGTTAGAGGGGAAACTTTGGGAGAGCAGTCCTGTCAACTTCTTAAGACTCAAAGCCTGAAGTAGTTGCATGACCATATCTCAGTGGAAGTAGTCATTTTTTATGTTCCTCAAAAGGGAACCAGCAAAAAAGAACAACAAAAAAGAAACCCCAAACACAAAAAAAACCCATAAAACTAGACAACACATACTGAATCAGGAAACTCTGAATTATGTAAACTATTTAAGTATATAGTTTTAAAGAAAATTATAAAATTTTAAAAGTAACGGCAATTTAGGAAATGTCCTCAATCGCTGTAAATTAGCATATTTGCACCAAAGTCCCTAGACCCAAGCAAAGAGAGGATGATTTTTCACTCCGATTTATTTTTGAAAACACATAAGATATTTCCCAAGCCACTGAATAATTGAACATACCTTTTCCCACTCTTTAAATGAATATTTTGATTTTCTTGTACCCTAGAAATTCTTTTACCCTAGACCCATTAGGTGTTATGAAACCTCTGTAAAATAAAACATACGAAAAGTTACTTGTGTGCTACCTGATTATATCCTTCAGTTACTGGCACCTTCAGCCTTCCTCACCGCAGAAAAGTAAGAGCTAGCAGTGACTGCTGTAAATTAAGAATATAGCCAGGTGGGATTCTATCCCACAAGGCAACAGTTCAACACGAGCACAACTTTTTTGACATCAGAGGAGCTGTACGAGGCTGAAGCTGGTGCAAAGGAGCAGAGTCAGGTCTGGCGTTGCTACTTCTCCTACCAACTGTGGTGACTGCTGGGACAGAGAGTTCACAAGTAGTTTTTTAAGAACTAAAGGACTGTTACAGGCAAGTCCCTGGTCAGAAGTGGGCAAGGTCAGAGAGCTGGAAATCCAGCACTGAAGAAGCAGTTACTTAAGGTAACCCATCCAAATGCTTCCTTTTAACTTCTACGTTCTCTTGTCTTTATTGTCATTCATCATAAAAGAAAATGAAAACCAGAAGAGATACTATAGGAGACTCAGAGAGGCTAGCCTAATTCCAGTATTATCCACACATACGTCAGCTCTCATTTTAGCACAATGAAATTGAACAAACACTACTATGGCACACAGACATTTTTCTGCACAGAATAGACCAGAATGTGTTTATTAAAAGCTTAAGGGCACATCTAATTTAATAGCCACAAGTTCCTTCTGGCCATACTTTTCCTGAGACTGATTTTACACCTGCTGAAGATAACGAAGATTTTCTCTGACTGTAAGGGGATCAGATTAGGCCTAACATTTTTAAAACAAATTCTTCAAGTCTCTTTTTAAACAGATGACCTAATATTCTCCCAAAGCAAGAAATTAAATATTCACAAGTAGATTGTTCTTTAGCTGCTTCATCCAAAGCTGACCTGATGAGTGACTCTATTTGCCTAAATAACCTAGAAGGCTTTTTTTTCTCCCTCTTTGATTATCCAAAGACTTACAAGGAGACCCCAAAACCAAACATAAAGCATACATCCCTACAGAAAAATTGTAAACACTAGGCATCACTTAAGAGGACATAGTAAGATAAAGAGGTCACACTGGCTAAAATGGTGCTAGGAGGTTTTTTTTCATCAAGGCATGAACTGGGTATTTTCATTTTTCATACCTCTAACATTAGAACAGCAGTACTAAAAGTTTCCACAGTTAAGAGAAAAAGGACCTCAAAAACGCTCAGCAATGCCACTAAGTTATGCATCCACAGTTAAAATACCTACACACATAATGCAGACCTTCTCATTTCAGCTAGAAACCTTGACAAATACTTTCCATTGCGGTTACGACAGTTCAGATTCCGACATGCAGATAAACAGATGGCAAAAATGTAACACTAAAACCTGCAAATATTTAAGGTATGAGAGCAACTTCTTGAAAAAGTATAAATGTTATCAATATATTGTTAAAAATCTAATCACCCATTCCTAAAAATATACCCATATCAAATAGGATTTTCAGAGTCCCGTTTGTCACCCTTTTACAACCATCTTTTATATGGGCATAGGCAGATGACATGGATGAACCAGATTCAAACGAGATAAGCAGCATTATGTTTGTATGGCCACGCAACCTGGACACCAGGCACTGCTCTAATCTTTCCTTCTCTTTGCTATGGATGTATAGAATCAATTTAAAGCATTCTTGTTCGCATAAGACCAACGGCGGGTCTACCTGCCCAGCTTTACTCGCTTCAAGAATTCATTATTTTCCCAAACAATATCTCAAATTCTTCTGCAACCCTTCAGTGAAAGTTCATTGCACATTATTTTTTGTACTTTTATCACTCTTTATGTTCACTAAGTGGCAGTGTTTTCTCCCAGTTGGCCACTCTCCAAGTTAATTTTTGTCGAGTTTTGCTCAGTGATACACTACGCATTTTTTTGATCTTCTGTGGCATGTCTCTTTCTTCGTGCCATTCCTGAGGCCAGGGAAGGTTTTCTCACAAACACTGCCTCCTTTCAGAAGGGCTATGGTTATTCTCTTTTCCAGAGTCTGAGAATTTCACATTGGTGACCTCTTTGCCCACCTCTGCGGCTATTTTGGCACTTGAAGGTTTCATCTCTAATTTTGAAGTTTTAAATATAGTTGCATTAGCCCTACCAGTAGCCCAACCAATCCATGTTCCTCCTACAAATGTAGAAACAAGCTTTGTCAGGGCACAGCTGGCTCTGCAGACCTACTCTCTCATTTGAGACAGAATAAACTTTTCCATCTGGGATGATTTGCACATATGGTGGTACAGTCTGAGTTCAAAACTCAATAATCACAGCTGCCCAGTTCTGCCCCTTGCAAATTGCTCGCTCCTGCAGATAAGTAACTAACAGTTAACAGAGAAGCCCCTTGGCTCTTCTATGATATAGCATCTGCAAACATCATCCAGGAGGCATTCAACCACCCCCTTGCAACGTTTAAAGATGCTTTTATAAACTTGGCATAATGATCCTTGGGAATGTTTTCCCTTGTTTTCTTCTTCTTGTTTGTTTTGTGGTTTGGTTTTGGTTGGTTTATGTGTTGTTGTTTTTTTTAAATAAGTGAATTGCAGAAGATGGGGCCTCTGGGAAATAGAATAAAAGTAGAATTGGAGCATCTTCCAGCACAAAATAATTGTCACCATGCCTGCTAATGAAAATTTGTACACTCCTGTAAAAGAAACAGACATTTTGCTTTGCTTGAACATCTGTCTTTACCTTTTTTTTTTTCTATTTTGTAGTGAGACCATCAAGAAAGAATTATAGGATTGTACACAGGAAAATAAAAAGGACTATGAACCTAAAGCAGAGATCATCTGTTGCTTGTGCTAATGACTGCTTAGAAAGTGCACATTTTAAAATTCCTTTTTATTATGTCACAGAATCATAGGGCGGTTATCTTTAATAGCTATTACTCAGACAGATATATAAAGAGTATCTTATTTCTCTAGCAGTCGTTATCCTATCAAAGGGATAATCTTTAAATGCTCTGTGTCATTCACTTTAGTTTTTTAAGGCTGACAACATTTTGAGTAAAGTGCTCTGCCATTCACGGGAGGTGTAAGCCCATACCTGGAAGATTTTTCGGCTTTTTTTAAACTGCTTGCAGTGATAAAAACCAACTGGTGAAGAGGTGGGCATACAAGGCCAGGCTTTGTGAATCGGTGTAGCTATTTTGATGCAACAGTTTTACACCAGCTGAGCATCTGGTCCTCATGGTTATGAATGACAAGAGAGAATTGGCTTTTCATGCCCTTGGGGGCAAGAGATATTTAAAGAGTAAAAGCTGTTCCAGTTTCCCTTGGCCGATTTGGACTTGTGAATTTTTATGAATCTGTACAATATGCCTACCCAAACACTATAAATATTTGCAAGTGACCTGCTACACAACAATTTTGCCCTAACTTATGTTCAATTTTTGACTGCATAAATACATCCACTTTCGTTAACTAGCATACAGGTAGCAGTACTTACCTGTGATCTAAATGATGAATAGAGAGAATAACCCCTGAATTCAAATGGGCTTGTTTTAAGGTCACCAGGATTGTGAATTCATATTTATTTCTTAATTTCTGAAAAAAGATTTCAGCTGTTTCTGGAGATGCCTTGACACTTCTTGAAGTATCTAAAAAAAAAAAAACAACCAGAATAAACAGTCAGTATAAAATCTTATTTTACTTTATATCCTCAACTCAAAGAGCTTACAAAATAACAAGCTCCTCCTGAGTAGCCCACCTGAAGCAGGGACCAAAGTATTTTAAACACCAGCTTTTACATGCAGTGGGAGCCATTTCAATGAAAGAACACATTTTCTAGGACACCCATTCTATTCTGAGGTGGGGGGTGGGCTGTTTTGTTTTTAAGACGGGGTCATAACTCTTTTCCTTTCCCCATGGATGGCCAGATGGTACCTTTAATATCTCATCCAAAATATGGACTCACTAGCACTGAAGCACAGAGTGACAACACTGGATATGAGCCTAAGCTGTGAAGCGCAACCTGAGCAACTTTTTAATGACGTCTACAAAAATGTTATGCTTAATAGCTATGCACAATTAATTTAAAAAAAAAAAAAAAACACCACAAAAAACCCCCACCAAACCAAAAAAATAAAGAGCAGCATCTCTTTAGGGACAATTTACGCAGCTTTAAGTAATTGTTATAAATTAACTTCAAAACTCATCGTCGTTCAAAATATATTGTTGCTAATTAATCACTATATTCTCCAGTTGTGCAGTATGTTGCTGCTGCTTCTTGCACAGGATGTCACGAACATTTGTTAGAGTAACTGCACACACACAATAAAGATTTTGCTTTTAAAAACCCCCACACAACCAAAACTGAAGCAATGTTTCTGCTGAATTTGCATGGAACTTGCATAGAAAATAAAAAAGCCCAACCTTAAGCCCTCTAGAGAGATAATTTACAAAATAAGATGTCAAATGCTAGAAAAACAATTCCCAAGGTTTCCCATAATACATTATACTAGAAAAAATTAATATACATTTTTAATGCACAAAATCAATTCATTAGCATGTGTAATCAACTGTGTAAGAACTAAATCAATTCACAAGCTTCTTGTCATTGCAATTTGACCATCCTGCTGTAACTCAGGGACACTAATTCAGGGACAGCAACAGCAGCAGAGAACTAACTGCAACAGAAACTGTGATTTTCTTTTGGCAGCACTGGAGCTGAGCTTTCACGTAAGCTTACACTGCTGTTCTTAAAAACAGGTTTATTCTTTAAGCTGTATCTATGAAGAAGCTACTCTGTATTAACAGCAAACAGTTTATTGTGGTTTGTGGACCAGGAATATTTTTTCAATGTGTTTAAGAAATGCAACAACCTGTACAACCTTGAAGTCCTAACTAAGCTTCTGCACAGTGTCACACCAGGCTGAATTTGATTCATTTTTTATAAAGGGGAATCCAAAAGACAAAAAAAAAAAAAAAAAGGAAAAAAAAAAAGAAAGAAAAGATCATTTAAAGCTTTTTTCTGTGAAACCACGTCTTTTCTACTGTGGATTGCATGTATCCCTTACTGTAGCAGACATCCATGGTATTTTAATGCAATTGTTAATAAATTATAAGGCAACTCAAATACAATTACATCAAAGTGTTCATTTTTAGCCAAGGGACACTAACAGAGTGGAATGCCATAGGTTTGCAGGCTGGAAGATAGTTTAACTGCATTAACAATTTCTAGCAATATAAACAATCTACTCCCAAGAGACAGAGCAGAAGGACACACAAGGAACATATTCTTTAATCACAATCACAGGATCCTCACGTGCTGCAGCTCGCAGCAGCAGCTTTCCTACCAAGATACAGAAAGCCATGGGAAAATACAGATGTGGAGCTCACTTAAAAGCCTATAGAGTCTGATTCCTAGGTGCAAATCACATCCTCCGACCCTCTTTGCCGTGGCAGGGGGCCGGGTTTCTCAGCTTAGAAAGCCCAGCCAACATCCTCTTCTAGTGCAGGTTCGTTATCATTAAGAGTATCTACGGAGTCTGCTTTTGGGCCCACAAACACATTACACGTTTACACTGAGGCGAGAACAATCTCATTTTGATGAATGAGGGAAGATCTGACGAAGTTTAATCAAACTATATTTGCGTGCTTGTGTGTGTAGCCACAAGAGCGTCCGCCCTGAGGGGCAGAGCTGCCCTGCCTGAAGGGCTTGCAGCCTCAGAAGCCACAGTCAGGACGAGCAGCGCAGCTTAAACTAAATAAAAGTGGGAGAACAAAACCCAGAGCAAGCTGAGACCACTGGAACGCGGCAAGTCACCTTGCTTACATATTAATAATTGCTACTACTTTGTAACAACGCTGCTGTCCCTCCAACAACCTTTTATACTTCTTTTAAACTCCCTTGGTAGAGGTATTTCACTTTGACTTCAGTAGACAATGAGATTATAGAAACCAAGCCTATAGAGTATACACCACAAACACTCCATGGTTTTTCAGCCACGTTAATTCAGGCTGATTCCCCCTCACCTGAAACACTGCAGGAGTGTTGCTAGGAGGAAAGGGAAGGGTGGAGAAAAAGGGCTATGAAGAAGGAATCTATAGAGGCATTAAGGTACTGAATAGATACTATCAATTTCCATGGATGTATATTGCAGCTGGACACATAATATTCGTGGTTTAATATGGCAGCAGGAAAAGATAGGAGGTACACGTATCAAATGTGAATTTGATGGGGAGATAGGAGGAGTGTTGGAGGGGAAGAAGTCAAGCAAGACAAAAAAGAGAAAGTCCTATCAGAATTGTGGGAAATAGAAAAATTGCAGAAAGTTCCCTGGCTGTTCTTGTTCTGTTCCCATCGTCTCCAATGGATTTCTTTCAGGTTTCCCTCAAGACGATGAAATGGTAGTAAGAAAGAAGATGAGAATTGCAGAGCTACTACCTTTTTCCAAGAATCCAGATTTCCCCCGCACAGCTCTGAACCCTGGAAGATGCTAGGGTGCCTCTCTGTCCCAGTTATTGCTCTATATCATTCCTAGTTTTAACTATTATCACACCCTACCAGTGGAAATCATAAATGGTCTATGCTGGAAGTGGGAAAATAGTCCACTGAGACTATGCTTACTTAAAAAAATAAAATCCACAACTTTTCAATTAGAAAGAAATGTTAATTTTACCAAATTCCTACGATATTCTCATTAGCAGCTGATGAAAGAAAGTATATGCATAACACCCCTACCATTATACAAGGCCAGTTCCAATCACACATAAATAACCATCTCCCCCTCCTGCGTGGTGCACTTTTATTCTAACTGGAGCTATTGGGATGCAAACACTGCGCCGCGGGGGCCCTGTGCTTTAGGAAGGAAACAAACCCTTGCTGTCGACATGGAACTCCCCGAGCCCTCCCAGTCCTCATTGCTGCGCTGATAGGTGGGGGAAACGCAGAGCTGCCTCTACGCCCGCAAAAGAGGAATCTTTTTTGACGTCTACCCGTGCCACCGCTGTGAATCATTACCCGGTCACTAGGTTGGACGAGAGTTTTCCATCCTTTTGTCTGTAAAACCTTGTAATCATTCATCATGGCCTTAGACTATCTTCTCAAATACATACAAAAGTATCGCAACCTGATTAGATCATGCTGGAAGCCTATATATTAAGATTATCCTCACATTAACTGCTAGAGCATTAAATTGCCAAAACACATGGCAATTCGGTTTTGGTATTGCAAATAGGCCAGTTCATTCTTGCTGTACCAAAATGCTACACAGCTTTTTGAATTATTATTGCTCTGATGAAGCACAGCACCCTTTGCTCAGGGCCGGCACCAGGTGGATTTCTTAAAGAAAGACCACTGAAAGGTCCTTGATCCATTAGATCCATTCTTTTTACACTAACACAACAGTGCAAATCCCTCATTACAATTGCCTTTGAACACTAGCGGTAGGTGCTTGATAGATCACCAGCTGTGCTCAATAAATACCGATGCAGGCTTGTTCTTGACATTTGGCTTCTAGTAATCATTTTAAGACCTGAGGAAAATACTTTACTGGAACTGGACTTCCTCCATAATAGCTTGGGAAATCAAACTGGTATGTCTCAGATAATAATTTGTGGTTTCTCAACAGTTCACAACAAAAACCTCATACTGTGAACATTCCTAATACACAAAACCAAAGGCGTAAATCTTTTGATACTAGAGTGCAAAAATAACAAGTGAACTATTAGCTTGAATGAGAAATTTGTCTCTAGCCAAGATACCTATATATTTGGTTTACTTTCCCAGAATATTGCATGTGTTTGGTTTGACTACACCATGACAACTCACAGACCCATAGCATCAATACTCCATCGTTAATTTATAGAAGAATGAAGTTCAAAGTGACAAGGAAAGAAACAAAAATCCAAACTCAAAGCATGTCACACTCCTTGCTCAAGTCAAATATTATAGCATGGAAATGCCTTTAGAAGGAATAATAACGCTTATGCGGTAACACATGTGGCTGGTTTGAGAGATGCAAGTTAGCAGAAGTACTGAAAACACCACAACAGCCTGGGGGAAGGAGGCTGGAAGAAAGGCAAATTAACTCATCCTGTGGTTGGCAATGATAATGATTTACAGGGACACAGACCAAGAGTAGGTGGTGGTCAACCTTCAGCTGTAATATCTCGTTATGAGGCGATAGCCGCAGAAAACCAAGTCTTTTAAGATCTAACATTGCAAAGCAATCTGAAAACCCAGTGAAGAAAACCACCGACCGTAAGACCTGCAGGAACTCAGCTCTTCAGAGGGCAAACTCAGTGGCTGCCTCTACCCTGCACTTGCAACAGCCCTCACAGCCAGGACACAACCAGGATCTTCCCCTCTGAGACAACCCGCAGTCAGAGCTTCGCAGCGAACACCAAAGCCACGCAAGTGTTTCCTGGAGGTGTCAAGTGCAGACCTTGTCATTCAGTCACGCTCATGAGATGATAATTACTGCACTATAACCAAGACAGTAAGTCTAAATTTCAACAGGATTCACTCCACAGGTCCAAAGGCACTTCCACCAGTCTAAACTGGTGCTGCAGAAGGAGGCGGTTTTACCCTTTGCTCTGCCACCAGCCTTGAATTCCTTCTCTTCATCCCTAGGATGACAACTGCATTCATGCAAACATAGGAGGAACCGTATCAGGCAACTGATCCAGCTTTACCTAGCCCAGCCCAACCCCCCCCCAAAAAGGTGTTGGAAGCAGCCATGAACACGTTATTGGAGGTAAGCAGGAAAATTTCCATACACAGCACCAGCAGTGTACTAAATCGCACAGTGGAAAGATTACATGCAAATACGGTTTAAGACAAGCCATTCATTACAGGTGTTTTCCAGGACACAATAAAAACAAACCGTTATTAAATAGAATAGATAACTTGTCTGAAGAAAGGGTGTGCTCTTGAGTTTCTGAAGTGCATCTAAAGCTAAACATACAGTATGAACTGAATTATGAAACAAACTCCTGCAGAAGATTCTTTGAAGGAGGCATTCTAATTAATTGAGCTCCACAGTTTGTTTCGTGTGCACATAATCAGCTTTTAATAGCAGCATCTATAAATCAATTCTGCATCTGACTGTAGGTTTGCTGAACCACACGAATTAAATTCTAGTGGTTTATGAGAAAAAGGAGAAGGACTGCAGGCTAAAAAGAGTCTGAAAAAATATAATAAGGCTAGCTCGATTTTGTTTCATTTTCCTACACTAGTTGGGGTCACTGTCACAAGTATATATTCACATTGTGTCACTTCCCCATATTAAAAGTTTTGGCTAATCTTTTTCGTAACTAGGGATTTCATACAGCCTACAAAGGGCAACAATATCTGAGACTATTTACTTTATATTGTTCTTTTATTTAAGTAACCAACGTGGGCTAAGCTGCTCACAGCCAAAGGGGCAGCACGCAAAGACTATCCAAAAGCAGAATCTTTACAAGGCTGAAAGGGCACAGAGGGTTTTTAAGTGGAGCACCGTGCATTCAAATTCAGGAGTTGCATTCCTGTAATGAAAACTGAAGATAGCAAGAAGTAAAACACCCTTTATTAGATCAAAACCCTGCTAGACGTGTTATGCTTTAGATACTTCAGTGGGAAGGTTGATTGGTTTGCCTTTTTGGTTTGGGTGGGTTTTTTTAAATACTCCTGACTCTACTTGAACTGATACATAAGATACTGGTTGATAAAACAATTTGAGCTACTTTTCCTATACATTTGTTCATTCCCTTCTCACAGATTCCCAATCGTTTCGGAGAGAATAGCAAAACAGGAGCAGTACAGTTTTCCAACCCCACATGAACGTGACTTGGTTTCTCCACGGCTGTTGGAAGGAGCTCTGCAGGAGGCTGGGGGAAGGTGTTGCAGTTCCATCTCGGGTTTAAAAGTCCACAAGATACGGGGTAAACCCTCACCCTGTAAGACTCCCTTCCCACTGGGGCTGTTGCCAAAGGGTGTACTTGAGCTGCAGAGCCCAGGAACGCTGCCCAGTTCCCAAGGCTGGGTGAACACTGGGACTACAGTCTAATCGTACGTCAGGATCCAACCAGGTACATGTAGACCTTTATGTACCCACGTGCTCCTTACAAACGGGGTACAACCTGGTCTCACCAGAACAAAAACTCACAAATGACAGGAGCAAGGGCTCTAGTAAATCTCCCAATTTGAATGATCAGACCTTGAGATACCCCACAGACTGTTAAGGGGGGATAACCCACAAACTGCCCTTGTAGTTTAGACATCACCACAGTGACCACCAAATCCCTGTGCCTCCCTTCTTATTTCCATTAAACAAATGACTCAGCAAGGATGCATGCAGAAGGAACTGCAATGGATGGGAAGGAGAAAAGGAGGAGGGCAAAATGCACTTCAGCTGAAACTAAACAATCTAAACAAAAACTGACTTGAAGCCAAATCATTAAATCAAATAAAAACAAGAGGGAAAATGTCACAGTTTGTTCTTGCAGCACTTGGGGAGGTTCCAATTACCTTTGCTCTGTAGCTTTCTCTATTCTGAATGTCAGCTACAGCTTTGGTGTGTCATCCAGCAAGGGCTTTCCTCCAGCTCAAACCACAAGCAAAGTCCCACAAGTCACAACGGACTGACACAGAAGACTACAAGAAGGACTTGTCTCTGAACACACACATTTTTCCCCAATTATATTGACTGTTCATACCTATATCCTCAAAAAATGTTAATCATATCACTTCTGGCCAAAACTCTGGCTCACTTACAAGCTACATACTTGTGCGTTGAAAGTCATTTTGGCACAGCTGAGAACACAAATCCATTGTGGGACAAGAGGGGGAGAAGGTACTGAAAGCCTGGACACATACACTTGACTACAGCTGCAATGTTTCTGATCTGAAGTAACCAAACTATTGTTAAGGATCTGACTTGCTTGTGTAATCGGAAGTAGTTTGTGCATTGGTATAAGTAATCATGATTTCATTCAAAGTGCTTTGTGTGTAATGTTTTCTTCTCCATGGTCAAAGTCCCCAGGCAATTTTTGCTTGGTTTGTTAAGCTTGTTAACTTTTTCTTTTTTAAGCTAAAGGAACATGAAAAATTGTCAACTATGCAAATGAAATTAAAACAGAACTTATGTACTAGGAGGAAAACCTTCTACCTGATATGATAGAATGAGATAACTGAGTGGTAAGCAAGCCCTCAACCATTTCTGCCAGCTCCTGGCACTGACCTGGATGACTGTTTAGGAATGCGTTTGCAAATCCAAGACTGTCCGGGGCAAACTACAGCTGTAATGTATTACGCATTGACAGTAATACCACCGCAATCTGTCTAGAAGCATTCTGCACAAGAGATGATACAATGCTAGTTTGAGAGTGATTATACTAGTGGCTGGGTTAAGCCTCTGAGCTTATGTACTGGCTGCTTTTAGAAACCAAGGAAAGTCACGTGAAGCTGAATCTTTCTGTAATGCTCAGCTTACCTTCCCACAGCACGACTACTGACATCCCCTGCTGAAACAGCCTCCTTTGCGTCCCTGTGAGTCCACAGAACAATTGTTCAGGTGCTAGCCACTAAAATACAATCAAGCTCTTTCAAAACATGGCCAAACCCCTGAGATGATCTTGAGATTGGGGCTATGAAATCATTCTTTGTGGTGCGCACGTACTTAACTAGACCATGCAGTGTGGAATGGTGTCGTGGTTTAAGCCCAGCCAGCAACTAAGCACCAGGCAGCCGCTCACTCACTCACCCCCACCCAGTGGGATGGGGGAGAGAATTGGAAGGAAAAAGGTAAAACTCTTGGGTTGAGATCAGAACAGTTTAATAGAACAGAAAGGAGGAAACTAGTAATAATAACAACAATAATAGAATGACAATAATAATAAAAGGATTGGAATATACAAAATACACAATGCAATTGCTCACCACTCACCGACTGATGCCCAGTCAGTTCCCGAGCAGCGATCCCTCCCAGGCAACTCCCCCCAGTTTATATACTGGGCATGGCGTCACATGGTATGGAATACCCCTTTGGCCAGTTTGGGTCAGCTGTCCTGGCTGTGTCCCTTCCCAAATCCTTGTGCCCCTCCAGCCTTCTTGCTGGCTGGGCATGAGAAGCTGAAAAATCCTTGAATTTAGTGTAAACAACTTTCAGTTGTTTTCAGCAACAACTGAAAACATCGGTGTATTATCAACATTCTTCTCATACTGAACCCCAAACATAGCACTGTACCAGCTACTAGAAAGAAAATTAACTATCCCAGCTGAAACCAGGACAAATGGGGAAGGTGGATCTCTCCTTCCAGTCCAGCCACCTCCTACACAAGCAGAATCCAACTGCATCGGCGAAGCTGTCAAATGAATGGTGCGGCTGCTCAGCACGATTCCCCACCTGGATTACAGACCAGGGAAATGTCCTTTCAATGGTGATGTGTCTCAGTGTGTCAGCAGCACGATACAAACAGCCACAGACAGCACCTTTGCTTGGTTAGTAGATCCATACAACACAGGGAAATAGATGAAGAGAGAACAAGCGGTGGATTTATACCACTATGAACACCAATTTGAGCATCAGGTCCAGGTATCACAGCTCTCAATCCCAGGCTTAATTTGCCAGAGCACAACGCTAAGACACTTAGACATCTCTCATCCTTCCTTTGGCTGTGGTCCCTTCGGCAAAGAAGGAATTTTCACCAGGATTACAAGCGTGAACCATTTACCATAAGGTAAAGCTGCCCGGCTGCACCGCAACAAGTCAGGTGCGCTCCTCCAAAAATATGTAGGGTCCGTGACCAAGGGTTTCGTGGCTTGTGGGCTCAGTAGGCAAAGAGCAAATAAGAGGTAAATAAATACAGTAAAGGTTCTAGTGACTGTATCTACAGTAGCATATTTCTGACATTTTTTCTAACCTTTTGCAAATGAATGGATAAGAAAACTAGTTGTAGGAAAACCTGAACTTTAAATGTGTAGCGCTCCAGATTAGAAGTCTGTATTCTTAGCACAGAGGGCTGAAGCAGCTGATTCACTTAATGAGCAATACAGATCCTACCACGCTAGATTGTTACTAAAACAACTCCCACCAAATTGCCGAAGAAAATGTGAATGTGTGCTCCTGAACATTCCCGAAAGGAATGTAAGGAATGTGCACATCAACGTAGGGGGAAGCACCATACAAAAGTACTATCAGGAATTTTTGAAGGCATACATGATACAGAAAACCACTGTTCCTTGCCCACAAGAAATACTTCTCCCTTTCACTGTAAATATGTCATCATGCTAGATACTATCACCAGGAGAGAGGGTGCTACTGAGTGGGAACCTATTACATCATAACAAAGTGATGAAGATAAAAGATGACTTCTGTTCTTGTTACAGAAATTCTACTCCTAGGAAATTAAAGCGTGTGCTGTATGGTATGCTCTGCCCCAGGTATTTATTATTGCAATGCTTTCTGATGATTTATAGGTTCCGGGTTATCAATGATACGATGCAATAGCCTTTTTGATTACCAGTTTTCCCTAGTTTATATTCCAACACTATTCTCAATTCCTCTTTAAATTCTGAAGACGCTTTGTATGGGCTCCCTGGTAGGTGCTATCAAGTACTGCTACTTACGATGATGTTGTTTAGGTTTTTTGTGGCCAATACTACTACAAAACTTAGTACCTTTGAACAAGGACACAGAGGTAGGTAGAGCGGGATTTCTGTCTGCTTCTTCATTTCAAGACAGGTTCTAGCTACATTTAAAAGGTTGCAGCTACTATAGCTTTATAAATACATATGTGTATATGTACACGCACTCACTCACATCCCTTTAGGCACAAAGCAGTTTTCTAGAAGCTGCTTTGAGAACACCTTGAAACCTGTGGAGAAAATCAAGCCCGTCTTGTTTTCCTTGCTGCTGCCATCTGTGGCATATGCACCTAGTTATGCTTGGCTGCATACTGTCGTATGAGCGCTTTGTGTCAAACTGACCTAACAACAAACAAAAATATCACACCAAGAAATGCTGTTAACGCTGGGACACAGACTGCAGAGCACAAGAAAAATAATGCATTGCCTTCCAGCCCTACTGGTACTGTAATAAGGGCATGACACACATGAGAACTGCTAAAAGACTGAATTTCTTTCCAGTCCCTAGTTATATAGCACGGTCAGGATTTAAAAAGTTATGCAAGTCACGCCGAGGGGAAAGACAGGAGAAGGAAGCAGTGTTGTCAGCCCTTTCCAAATGAAAAAGCAGGCTACTGAAGGTAAACAAAGCCTAATCAATCAAAAACAATAAAGTGCAAACTTAACAGCAATAATAAACCGCACGAGCAGGTTATGCTAGGTGTAAATCAAACTGGATTACGTGAACTACCCTTCTCCCCCGATATATGACACAATTCGGGCTTCTCAAATATAACATATTCCAGTAGGGAATTGGGTCATATGATGACGGACTGTAGAAGACCAGCACCCACCAGGGCACCTCTGGGTTATGATCGTGCTGGATGTAGAAACTCCTACACCCTCTGAGCAACGCACCCCATCTCTCCCTCACTTGGTTCTCACTGTGTAAGTGTCAGTCAGACCTACTTGTGGTCTCTGCTCGGTCATTTGCTCTCAAAACCTCCTTTCCCTGTGACCGGGATGCTGCTCCTGAGGACCTACCACCTGCGGCCTACGTTTCACAGAACCATTTCGGCTGGAAGGGACCTCTTGAGATCGTCTAGCCCAACCCCAATCATTTGCAGATGCCCTGGAGGGTTTAGCTTTTTTTCCCCCATTAAGAATCCGTTTCTCCCCCTTTGCAGTGGTTCGGATCTCTCATCCCAGTTTTCCTTCACCTCTGGCTTTCTGGGGTGTAATTGTTTTTTACCTACATTAGGGTTAATTGCCTTCAGCTCACCAAAATTCTAAGTGTTAAGGCTGGTTTATTTTCATATAACACAATGGCGAGCTTAAGAAAGCATTAATATGAGATCCGTCCTAATTTCCCAGGTGACCACAACAACATGGTCAGCATGAAAGATTAACCTTGGACACAAGAGAACGGTCAACAGTCACCAACTTGGAGAGCTCCAGAAAACTCAAACCTTTATCGCAACACCAAGAAGAGCAGATCAAGGCAGGGGGCGAGGGAGGCCACCACCGGAAAAAAAATGACACCTGAAGCATGCCAGACTCATCCAACAACTCTGTTGCCAGCCACAGCTCTCAGGCAGCGGAGTGAGCAAACAGCAGCAGATGGGAGGAGAAGGCAGGAGGCTGAACCGTAACGAAAGTTCAGGTACCAGCAGAAACGAGGGACGAGTGGCAGAGAGATCACACCTGAGGGGAGAGGAGGGACACCTAAGCCACCAGCCGTACCGGCACCCTCGGAAAAAATCTCTACTCACCTAGTATCTGTTTTGATGCGAGGAAAAGGAAAGGTTAGAAGGATTTTGAATTGGGAACATCAAAGAGGAGGGATACCAAGGAATACCATAGACACAGCTCAGCTATGAGCAGGGCAGGCAGACAGAAAGTACATGGGGGACTCAAGCTACCGTTGCCGGAGGTCCCACAGAAGCTGGGGAGGACCAGAGTTCAGACTCTCCTGCACAAAGTTTTCTTTTAAATCAGGTATTAATGGAGTCCATGCTTCTATGAATGCGTCTGCTAGCCACAGTGAATCAGCTACAGGTTTTGAACACATGCCCAATTTATAAGCTTGGATGAGTTAAAATTAGAAATGCTTCCAGGCCCCGATTTCTTTGCTCCTGTAGGCTTGTTTTAACCAAGTACCATTAACACATATTCAGGCGCACCAAAGAACAGGTTTTAGGGAGAATGCAAAGGCACCAGTTTGACTGTTGAGTGTTAGGTGCTCAATGTCCCTTCGTGTCTTTGAAAATCTCTCCCTGTACTAGAACAATTCTACCAACACCCCAGATCTCCCGACTACAAAAAGACTTAGAGGGTCATCCACCCCATCCTTAGCATATTAACTGAATGTCACACAAGGACTACAACATAGCTAATGTTTCCTAGATTTTTTACTTCATACTATCTTCTACAAAATGGAAAGTCTGCAGATTTCTACCACTTCCTTTCAGCAGCTATTCCGTGATCTATACTAGTTCACTGTGAAAATCTCCTTTTATCTTAAGTCCTCTCCATTTATAATATCATTACATTACTGTTACCTCTAGCTCCTGAATACTAAATAATTCCTTCATTTTAAACCTCTAAGAATCTTCTAATACTAGACACTTATCATACAACACTTTTGTCATTGCTTGGACAAGTTGTATATACTCAAGTTCTTTCAAAAGCTTTCTTAGCAAGCCAGTCCTTTTTACCGTGTAATCAGGTTTGCTGTTGTTGTCTTCACTCCCTGCAATTCATTGATATTTTTCTGAAATGGAGAAACCCAGAGTGAATGCAATAAACCATACGCAATCTCAGTTTAAAAAAAACTTCAAGTTCCCAGATGCCTTACTACAGTATGCTTTCCTTATGCTTCAAACACTAATGGTGTATGCAGGGATTCTTAGGAAGAGCATCACCAAACAGGGTACACAAGTTTTTCCTCAAGCCTACCCCACTCCTTGAATGGGTGCTGAGCAAATCTGGGGACTGTTGCAAGTTCAAGGGATATTAGCCAATGTTAGAGGAAATCTTAGGAGTGCCGTTGGAACAACTGTGGCCCAATATGCAAATGCATGCCTAGGGAGTTATTAAAACACAGATTATTGACCTCAAAACCACAAAAGCTCCTTTGGAACCCTTCTGGATCATTACACAGCTGTATTTAGAGACTGGCAGACTTCTAGCCATGGAGTCAAGGCTGGCACATGTCTTCTTCTCTTGATAGGAGAAACAGTATGAATGTTACCACCGTCTAATTATACTTAAATAAGCATTAATGCTGGGGAAACCGTATAAACCTTGCTCTGTCTAACAGAGAGAACAAGTCTACAACTGGAAGTCTTTTTCTTATACTCCCTCTATGTTTTCAGAGAGGGATATTGCCACTCAAATTCCACTAAAAGAGTTCTCAGTTATGGATCGCTAGCAATATTGATTGTAATGGCTCCTTTGGAAACATTACAGTCTATCGTAGCAACGTTGTTGCTGCTCCAAATATGTTAATCTGCTAAAAGCCTTTTGAACACTGTCTTCAGAGGTCTCTTTTAGTCTACTCGTCCTTTTAGACCATGGCCATTGCTTTAGCACCTTGCAACAGCACAGAGTTGCGAGTAGCATCTCCCAAGATGGTTCAACAGAAGTCAGTTTTCCAAGCTTGCATTTCTCTCTGAAGTTATCAAGATCACACACACCCCCAAAAAAGTACGCACCAAAAAAAGAAAAGCAAACAAAATGTTGTTTAACATAACAAATAATGAGAAATTTTTGCTGTAAAATTTTCCACCTTGAAAATGGCTACAGCATTTTTTTCCCACCCAAACACGGTTTAAAGGGGGGAAAAAAAAAAAGAAAGAAAAAAAATTTAGTCCCTAAATGGGACCATGACATATTTGCTACAAGTTTAAGTTTTTAAAGTTCAGTAGTTGAAAAATCTGAGTGAACATTCATAATGGGTATTTATCATGGAAGACATGACCAGGTAAAAAAAAATGAAAAACTGAAGTACTCTTTCTTAAAATATTTCTTCTCAGATTTTCCTGAGAAGAAATCTTTTGGACAACACCAAGATGGAAAAGTTAGCATGTCTTAAACATTGAGACAAAATATGGAGGAATTTAGTCAAAACAGAGGGACAGAAAAAATTCAGTGAAAAAAATCATTTTCACCCCTTATTCAGCTGTACCTCAGCAGCGCAGGTAGGAGAATACAGCTGCTGTGTGGAGCTGTACCTTGGCACACGACCAAACAGGACAAAATATAGGGAACCGAAGAGTCACTACATGGAAGTACAGTTTCCCGTGACAGCTATATATAATCTCCAGCTCTTATCCACTGGTTTTAAATAACTTACGAGCTCGGTTCTGTACCTCCCTTAAGACTCAGTGGAAGCAGTGAAGTTAACCATTCTCGGAGTTATTTTTCCAAGCCAGCACCCATACGCCCTGGAGGATACAGACGAGAAGAATGCAAGCAAGGCAGGGAGAGTAGGAAACCTATTTCTCACGCCTTATAAGCAAACAGTAGGGGAAAAAAACAGACATTACGACTGATCTAGATGAAGGGATGTATAGGAAATGCTGCTGTCCTCTGTGAAACCTCACTGGAGACTGAACCGTGCTGCAGTAGATGGAGAAACCATAAAAAAAAAAACCATTAACCTAGCTAGTCTCAGCCACCCTTCGTGACTACAGAACTATGTCACAGCAAAAGCAATTACATAAGGGTAGCAAGACCTCGTTTCCCCACGTCACTACCCCTTGCTAATGCAATCCTCCCCCAGCAATATGGAAAGACGTGCTTGACAGCTACCCAGAAGAGCCGCCGTCCCCCCTCCCGGGGCACACGTGCCGCAGGTGCTGGGTTCTCTCTAGCACGCAGCACAGATGCTGTCCCGCTGTCAACATCCCATCTCTAACGTCGGCTGCTCCTGATGGGGACGGTGACATGGAGGGAGTCCTCCTTGTCCTCCACTCCTCCGGCCCTCCTGCCCTTTCTCCCACCCCATGTCACCGCACCGACACCGTCTTCATGTGTTTTCCTTCTATACGTGCCCCAGAGCTGCACTTCATACCCATCTTCAGCTTTCCAACAAATACGCCAGGTCGAGCCCCGAGATAATACGAGCCTCAACAAGGGTTTTGTACTTGCAGTGTTTTAGAAGAGGCCTCATTGTAAAGTTAGGAACAAGTAAATGCAATTCTGTCTGTTATTAATCGGTATGAATTGTTCTGGGCAATACTTAACGTGTAAACAGAATATGGTTATTTGAATTAACCTGAACAACCGAACGCTCGTTAAAAAAAGAGAGTTTTAGAGAATCAGCATTGTCCCAATAGAAAACAGACCCCCAGGGGCTTCAATTTATTGCAGATATTAGATGCAACCTGGCTGTGAAAAGCACCAGGTCAAGCCCATAAGAACACAATAAAATAGGACATTCCTTTAAATGGAGTCACACCCTCGCTGATTAGTAAACGCGGGTACTAATTCCCTCCAAAGGTTGAAGTTGCAGAGGCTGGAGACATCAGCTGTCCCACCAAGCCCAGGCAAAGCCATGGAAGTCATGCTGCTCGGCACCGTCTCCCAAGGGCATCTGGGCAGGTAAGGTACGGTGCCTACACCAGCGAGCAGGTATCATTTCTCTCCCCATGCTGTAGCTTCTTCCAGAATCCATACTCTTAAGAATTTAACAAACTGAAGGTTGACAAAAGCCCATATCAAGACGCATGGCAAGAGATGCGAGTGCAAAAAAAAAAAAAAAGGCAAAAAAAAAAAAATCAAACCCCAAAGGCTATGGAGGGAATATTTAATTTCTGCTTATTTCCTTTCCCTCCCCCAAAAAAGCCCACTACAGAAAACAACAACAACAAAAGACAAGAAATTATTTTTTTTTAAATACCTTTCCTTGCAATGAACAATGACATAATTTTTAGAGCTGTACTTAAAACAACTTTATTGCTCTACACTTATACCTTTGTGATGCTTTATATGCCTAATACGCACACTCAGCAACATTATTTATTTGAAACTTTCAGCATTAAGACAGTTGCAATCCCCAAACGCTACAGGCCAAGTTTTCTGTCATACCTTAACTTTATTGTGCATCAACTATGCACTAATGACTACGTACAGGGATTGCAAGCTTTTCTTCCCTGGAAACCTGAGTTTCCTTGCTATCTGCCGTATATTAGGTCCCTTCACTTTCCATTTCTCAGTCCTACCCTCTGCTGTACCATTACAAGCATCAATCCCAAGTCCGCAATATTCAAGTTTTTTTTCTTCCCATAACTTCTTCCCCTTCTATTTTACAGATAAGCCAGCACAGCAGTAGTTAGCAAGCAACGCAGTCTCCAGTACCAGGTATATTCCTGATTATTCAGCATTCTAGTTCTCCACACATGGTAACTCACCCAGCCCAGCTCCCCAGCAGCATTGACCACAACCCAGGCAGTGCTGTACCACGACGGTTCACTGTTTGCATGGGTGCAGAGGTGAATTCGGAACATGCCAGAAGTGGAAGGGGATAGGGGTAGCGAGGAGGAAAGCGTATGCTGTTGTTCCAGACACACCAAAATCTGGAGGTCTCTGGCTACCGCGTTGTCACAGAATAATTGTTTACACTATAGGCATTTCTAACATTGAAAAACACTCCAGTGCTTACTGAAATTAAACTCAATCATTTCCATCTTTTTGAAAACTAAGGGGTGAGGGGTTTTCTTTGTCTCTCTGAAAAATTCTGGGAATTTTTATTACCAACGGATGATCTCTATGCTGGAGGTCCCACATTTTGAGGATTCGGTGATTGTGAGAGAAACCAGCTTGCTTCCAAGACAAAAAAAGCTGCAGATAGGTATTCACTCTGCTTTCAGCCATGCCAGTTGGCAACATTAGCATCCTCTCCCCCAGCTGTCTGTTACCGCTCCTCTGGGAGACGAGTACAGCTGGAGAAAGGGGATTTTACGGGACTTTCTAATCCATGTCACTGCAGTCAGCCAGGTTCGCTCCTGAAGCTGGTCGACTTTGCCATCAGCAGACATGGGAATGCTCATATGATCTCTTGCTTTGGAAAAGTGGTGGGGACAGTAACCTCTAGCTCCTGGGTCGTGACAAGCAGCTGGGAACAGTAATATTTTCAGCAGGCTCAGCTGGAACCAGGAGAAAGCATCTGTCCATAGTTTCAATGACAGGTGGCAAGGAAAAAAGCCTGTGTGAAGTGCATAGGGAATGTATATCCTATTTCTATGAGGGAAAGTTCACTTGCATCTAGTTTTAAAGATTTATTTTTACCTCCTTTATTTACTAATGTCCAGAGATGATGTCATGGGCCAAAACCAGCGATCTTTCCAAAGGGATATAAGATATATATTATATATATATAGTAATATTGTCTTGCTAGCATTTTAAAATAATGGGCTAATGATCCAGTCATGCAGCAATAGGTAACAAATCATTTACATCAAGAGGCCAGTTTTGGGGGGGCGGGGGGGGTTCTGCCAGCAGTTTGTGCCAGCAAGCCCCAATTCAAAGAACAGTAGTGCCGAGTCCTTTCATGCATCCCACTGACAGATTAAATCATTTCTTTGGTCTTTTATAGCACACCTTGTTCCTCATCGGAGTATACCATATCTTGCCTCTAGAACTGTCCCTCCTCATCAGAAATATCTAAATATTATTTATAACCATATTAAGAGTTACATATCCTAACTGGCAGAGAAAAAGCTTAGCCTCTGAATGAGTTCCAAGTTCTGCATTCAGATACACAGGCTCCCACATTTTTGTGACAGTCATGCCCTTTCTCTTTTCCTTAAATACACATTCCTGTGCTTGTAACCATCTGATCGCACTCTTCTGTCCACCCTTTAGCCTCCTCTTTGAGGAGTTTATATACCTTTTGATAGGCATATACTTTCCTTACACGTCACTTGCATTTTTGGTGCCTCTCATTGCTTGATTTACAGCGTACCTTCCATCACTCTCCACTGCTGCTGGAGGTGGTTGGAAGGTGCCTCCATTACTACACGTACACTCTTATGGACAAAGATAGTCTGCTGCATAGTATTTACTCTCAACAGCAAGTCAGACCCAGAAACGCTAACACAATATTATATCTATAAAATATATAAAATAATACAGCGTCTAAAGAGGCAGGGCGGGACACGACACAAAGAGTTACTGCCTAGAGGAGTGCCAGACGAGACCAAGTTACTCTTGCAGCCTTAATTTAGATTCTCACGCTTCAAAACATCATTTCCTATTGCAAGTTGAAATACCTCGCTTCACTGGGACCTTGCACATGCTTCACATTAAGTCTAGGCTCGGGAGACTTACTTAAGTCAGATGTGTCCGACCCATTCGAAATCCTCAGCTCCCTCCAGCCTCTGCTGTTGTGGTTTTGTCTGCCTTTTCAAATTTCCACGCAGTTACATAGGCAACAAGTGCTCCTGCAGCAATCTGATGTTCATGTTTGCATAGGAAAACGGCTCTATGGACTTTCATCTCCACTGATCTCCTCAAATTGTATTAATGCAGTATATTTACAACAAAAGAATTATAAGAATGACAAGTGGTATTTCTCCAAAAGCCTTCTTCAACTACATTAATTACATTTCAATCCACCCACCTGATTTGGGCTTTACCTTTAGCGTCATCCCTGTTTTGCAAAGGGAAAATGAAGGGTTTGAAAATTTCGCTGACTTGTGTAAACAGTCACCAACGGAGAGAAGTTTGTGGTATAGGTATTCTGACTTCTGTTCTGCTGCTCTGACCAGAAGAGGAATAATTTTCCTCTCAACATATTTTGACATAATAATATCTGCTGTTGGCTAGGAAGTGCTGGCAGATGTTCACATATAGCAACATTAACATTTTGGAAGACTTCCGCCTGTTTTCTATTCATAATTGTATCTTCCCACAAGCTACACTGGAACATTTTACGATTACTTTGCAAATCACATTTCCAGAAAGAGAAGTCCCTGCAGCTAACTAGAGCCAGATTACAGTGGCATTCAGGTGCTACCATCCACTACAACCAAGGACCATCAGGCACCTAAAAAGCTTTAGAATTCAAGACCACAGCATCTAATCCTGCTGAAGTCGGTGGAAAGAGTTCTCTTTCCCAAATCTTATGCTTTCTATAAGATTTGTACAGTGACAGAGCAGGTTGGTACACAAAAAGAAGGTCCAAGTGACCGCAAATTTCAAATGTCTATAAATATTTCTAAATCAGGAACTGTATAAGGGGCAATCTAAATGGTCTTGAATGGACTACAGCAGACTAAAACTACCTTCAGAGAGTAACTGCTTACTGTGCTATATGGCCTAGAAATATAAGCAGCTTTGAAAATCAATTACGCAAAGAAGAATTTGTCAGAACAGCCAATTAGATGCTAAAATCCTTGTATTGAAAATTGATGCTACAGCTAATTAAGCAGTCAAAACTGACTTTTCACCTAGAAACAGAAGGAAAGAGACTATTCCGCTTTAGCTGCACGTAGTTTTCCCATCATATACCTTTGATTGTCTGTTACCTGTTGGCAGTTCAACCTGCCACTACTGTAATTTCTCTCTAAAATAAACAGCATTTAGGCTTTCTATATGTTTTAAACATATGTAAAGTGAGGCTTTACACCAGTCAAGAATGTGGTCTATCAGAAAGGCAACATACTAAAATGCCATAAATATGTATATGGTACGAGATTCAATGTCTCAAGAAACCAAAAGGCAAAGGATCACAAAGCTGCCAGAGTAAGTTCACAGATCATTTAAAGTCGTTTGTGTCCTTTTCACAAAACCATTTGGGTCTATGACTAAGGCTTTAGCTGCGATAAGGAAAAAATATACAGGCAGAAAACGAATTTCAAGCCAGCACGCACATATATTTGAAATTCACACACTGCAAATACATACGCTCAGAGGCATACATTGCAGCAGTGTTCCCATGGTGTGAGCTCTAACAGCAGAACAAAAATGACTAAGCGGACCCAGTGGTCTGATCAAGGAAGGAGACTTCTCTATTTCTAAATGCAAGTTAAGAAATGAAAATCCGTTTGCTCAGTAAGAACCGCTTTTACTATAAGAAAATCAGCAGCTGTCCTATGCTGTAGCAGGAAAAGTATCTCCAGTCCTGCAGGGCGCTGAAGACTTCCCAAGGGATACTGAGTGACTTCAGCCACCACTTAAACCCAAGTGTTTTCCTCCCTGTTATTTCCCCGATTCACATCAACAAAATAAAAAGGTTGGTGTGAAAATTTAAACTCTTATCTCTTTTTGCTAGGACTAAACTGGTTACCCGTTTAGGAAGTACGTATGCTCATAATTACAAAAAAGAGGGAACAACTTGAAAAAAAAAAAATTCTTCTACCCAGTTAATTTTTTTGTCCAGACGCTGGGAAAATATACAATAAAAAAACCACCTTACTCTTACAGACCTCTGATCCTGTTACCACTGAAGTCAAAGGGAGTTTTGACTTCCCTCAGCCCATCATAGCACAACGATGCCTCAACTCGGAACCGTACCCAAAAAATTACAGCTATTTTAGGACACGAACCCCACACAAATGGGTTGCCATTCTAAGCAATCACCCCCTTCACAGAGGGCTCTGCTCTGCAGCCACAAGCCCACAGATATTAAAAACCAGCATGTGTCAGGGTTTCTGAATGCATATGCCCATGTGTCTCCACATTAATGTCCATAGTGACACATGCTGGCTGTACTGGGGAAGAACACCGCTAGAGAGATCACCTTAAAAAAAAAAAAAAAAATACAACCCACCTTTGGCAAGTATTCGCTTCTGATAAACTATCTCATTAATGCAAACATGAAAAAGAAATTCCCTTTCCAGATCTTATCTCCCTTGAATTACAACTCTTCTGTATGGGAAACGCAGCCTCTTGCCTGTTGCACTAGAAATGCTTTCGGATCCCAGCTGAAACTCCTGGCACGACACGAGAAGCCAGCAATCAAGTCGCCCTATTTTAAAAACTACAGGCTGATGGGGAGATTTGCTCTTGCTTTACCAGATGTTGAGCCATATTCCTTGCTCTTGTTTAGTCATACTTCTAAGGAGCATTTCATCATCTTTCAGATAAGACACTTGCTTCTAAAGGCCATTTTTAGGCTTTTTTTTTTAATTAAGGTACAGTTTTTTTCCCCAAAAACGTTCTTGACTCCAGCTTCATTTAATGTATCAGTACGTTATTAAAGCGTAATTCAAAAATACACTGAAAATGAGCAAGTCTAGGCAATGTAACCTATGCCAATAAATTAAACTAGCCACTGAGAGTTATTTTACAGTCCTTTATGAATTACAATATAAGGAAGTTTAATTATTTTTTAACAAACCTCCTAAACATATTCTTGAAAGATGGAACAAGACTACTATTTTATTTCTGTTCCCGATACGAACAAAAAACAATCACAAGCCCTAAGAAAGACCAAAACTCACTCTTTGTTTCTGACGAGGGGTATGACACAGAAGCTCACGAGAGCCACTTTCCCTTCGTGAAAAAAAAGGGGGAATTCTTATTTTCAGCCACCTGCCTCACTCCTCTGGGGCATTTCATTTCAGCCTTTCGCTCGATTCACACGAAACTTTCAGTGAGCGTTTCCTTAGCTGGAACTGGGGTATGTTTAGCATTTCCCAAGTAAAGCAGAAGAGTGGGTGGTGCTATTATTCATCGCTGCACCCCACGACTCACAAAATAAGCCATCTGCCGTCCCCGTTCCTGCTGTACTTTAATTAAGCGTCTACCAGTCAAAGAAAAAAAAAAGGGGGGGGGGGAAGCGGGGGTGGAAGGAGAAGAAGAAGAGTGGAAGAAAAGCGGGCTGGAAGGGAAGAGAAACCCCCCAGGGTGCTTCTAGAGCCGGTAAACCTCTCGCTACGGTGGGGGCGACGGACGGACCCCCCCCCCCCCCGCCGTGTGCGGCGCAGGGGCCCGACCGAAGTTGAGAGGGGCCGGGGGAAGGAAAGGGAAGGGAAAAGAAGGGAAGGGAAGGGATGGGAAGGGGAAGGAAGGGAAGGGATGGGAAGGGGAAGGAAGGGAAGGGGGGGTACGGGGGACACGGGGCTGGGGGCGGCCGTACCTGGGAAGAGGAAAGCTTTGCTCCCGTTGTGCAGCCCCGGCACCTGGCGCACCCCCTCCGCGGAGCCTCCCAGCTGTAGCTCGGCCAGCACGTCGATCTGCAGCGAGGGGTCCACGCCAAAACCTGCGACTAGACCCACCAAGTGCCGTTACCCCCCCCCCCCCCCCAACACGGAGCCCGGTACCGCAACTTTCCGAGCAGCCCACCGCCCTCCTCCCACCCTTCCCAGCCGCGGAATCCCCGCACCTGCGGCCGCCCCGGGGGGACCGCGAAGCTTTTTTTTTTTTTTTTTTTTCTTCCCCCCCCCCCCCTCCCCAACCCCGGGTGCCCTCCCGGCGGGTCCGGCATCCACCTACCTGGCCCCAGGCAGAGGAGAAGGCAAAGCGTGCTCAAGAGGATGCCGGACTCCATGGTCCACCGATGCTCTCAGTCCATAATCCCCTTCCTCCGGCTGGTACGAGTGGGAAAAAAATTTAAAAAAAAAAAAAACCAAACCTTTCGGGGCAGAGGCTGGGCTCTCTCACCGGGAGGAGCGGACCCCCCGCCGCCCCGCAGCTCGCATCCCGGCGGGGGCCGAGCACACAAAGGCTTGGGCGGAGGGGATGGGAGGACGGGCAGCGCAGCCCTCCTCCGCCCGTGGGTAGACAATGAGTGGGGGGGGGACACACCACACACACGACACGGACACGCGGACACGGAGAACCTGCCGCTCCCGAGCGAGCGAGGCCGCGGCAGCCGGGATGCGGAGGCGGCGCGTCCGCGCCCGCCCCGCCGCCGCCAGGCACGGCCCCTCGGCTGGGGGGGGGGGGAAGAGCTGCTGCCCGGTTCCCCCCCCACCTTCTCCGCCCCGGGAACACCCGTCTCCTCCTCCCCCCAGGCGCCCACCGGTTTATGGAGAGGCCGAAGGAGCCGCCCACCGCCTCCGCCGGGCCGGGGAGGGAACGGGAGGGGGGTCCCGGGGGGACACACACACACACAGCCAAGCCTTGTGTCCCCCCCTCCCCAAGCCCACCCGTGCCGGGTTTTGCCCTTTGGGGGGATCGTCCGGCCGTGCGGAAGGGAAGGGTTGGCTCGGCGTGCCCGGGGAATGCCGTCGGAACCTCGGCCTGATGGCTGAGAGCGAATAAAAATAATTCGGGCAGTTGGGGAGGGGTGGGGGGGGTGAAGAAACCGGGCTGTTTTCAGGAGTTGCCGAAGGTGGGAGAGTGCCCAGCCGGTTGCCCTGTGGCGAGGGACGGCTTCCTCGGTTCCTTAACAAACCCTCCTCCCCCCCCAAACAGGTGACATTTCCGAGCCTTTACTCTGTGTGCCCATAAAGGGGGCTAAGAACAGCCTTATTCTTCCCTTTCACGGGCTCCCAACGTGCAAGGCAGAAATGTCTCGTTGCCAGTTTGTCAAATTCTGCGGAATAAAGGATTGGGGGTTTAAACTTTTTTTTTTTTTTTCCTAGTTTCACAGGCACGTCAGTAAGACCCTGATGTCAGCCGGTGATTCCAGTATTGTTTATTGACCTCCCCCAAATTCATCCTCTGTGATCTTTGCAAATAATAAAATCTTTACAAGTAACCTTTACAAATCTTTCCCAATAATAATTCCAAAGGAAGAGGGGATTTTTCCCCCTTTTTTTTTTATCCCCCAAAGATGACCACAGGAATCAATGGTAACTCTCCTTTCCAGGCCAGGTTAACCAACTGAGATCCTAAGCAATGTACAAAGCAAACACCTTCTTTCCTATTAAAAAAAAAAAGGGGGAGAGAGGACTGTCTAAAGATGAAAATGCAACCCGTCCCTCAACCCAAATCCACAGCACAGGCGTTGGAACGCCGTTCCAGTGTGCCCACCACCCGCATCACCCTAGGAAGAGCTACAGGCTTCTTCTCTAGGTGGCAGAGCCAGCAGAGCCCCGTGAGAGCTGCTTCGACGGCCACTTCCCATTGCAACGGGTCTGAAAACCAAACTGGGAATTCTGCTGCTGGTACCAGCTGTGTAACTGGTCACACGGTGTCCCTGGTGTTATAGCTTGCATAGGCGGAGGAGATAGTGACATCCCACCCTCATCCTAATCAGCCTAGCACCTCTTCTGCACCGAAGCGCTGTCTCCAGCCCGTTGGTGACGTGGAACGGTGCTTCCGAACCCACGGCGTCCGCTGGCTGCCAGGGCAGTCCAACGAATGATGCGTTTCCTTGGGGGAGTAAATGGACAACAGCCACGCGTCGGTGATTGTTTTCATGCTATTTCAATCACATTGGTTACAGATAACTGAACCAGAAGCAATTAATTTGAGTAGAAACAGGTTCAAAATCTAGAGCAATCACGGTGCCTAGTGAGCCCCCCCCCCCGCCAGTTGCATCAGGGACGCAGGTGAACAAGCCAAAAGAGGCAAACATCTGCCTTGAATCCTTTGCATCTGCCAGCAGCCACTGCCATCGGCCATTACTATGGGATGCCAGAGCGGAGTAGGTGTGTAAATCAGGTGGAGTCCACCCCTTTGATAATCCATTTCTCTCGATAGATCTCCGGGGAGTGACCGCTCATCTTCATGTCACAGACATGAAAAATCACTCAAAAAACCATCCAACTGCTTTATCTATTCCCTTTTATCTATCTGGAGCCCAGGGCAGACATCATGAGCATTACACAGAGCTGTGTTTCTGCCATGTGAGATGTCAATAGTGACATAATTCAGCTAACCAAGAAGTAAGTGAACAGCAAAACAAGAATTTCTACCGATACAAGGAATAAGATCTTGATTATTAGATCCTTCAAGTAGCTGGCTAAACCTAATACGTATTTCTACCCGTGGAATCACTTTCTGAGCTCTCATGAAACATACAGTTTCACAGTCTCGCTGGGCATGTCCCTTCTTAAATCTGGATGTTATGGAAATACCTAAAAGAAAATGTTTTTTACGCCTTCAGCTGGCTGGAATGCTCTTCCCTTTGATGGAAACCATGTCTTTTAGCCAAGACAACCACTTCATACTGAGGCTCACCATATTCTACTCCACACATGGCAAAGGGTGACAAACCTAAGAAAACGGTACAGCGTATACATATCTATAATAACCGTGCATTAGTGAAAGCATGATACTCCAGTGCTTTCGATACTAAGCAAGGTCTCTGTCTAAAGAAGCCCATTTCAGTTATTAACCTTTACATTTCCCAGCAATTTTCAAGGCTCTCCAGAGTCTAGAAGTCTCGGAAGTATCTTGGTATCTTTTTTTTTTTTTGTGTGAGCTGAGATAGTTCTGATCCCTACAAACGCTAAAGGCGGGATTACTCAAGGAAACATCTGTAGAAGACAAAGCTAATCTTTTGCATTGGCTATGGGACTTCTGTGACTTTCTTTAGAATACCACCTGGTCATAGGTATTACCACATCTACAGTGAAACAACCTTCTCTTGACAAAACCTCTAGGATGAAATGACATCCTGCAATTCCACACCAACGGACATGGCAACAGTACCACGCAATAGAGTTTGCCCAAGTATAAGTGAAGAGGCTTTCTGGGGAGCTGACCTTGGGCTCGGCCACCAAATCTCCTGGAAGGTCCCTGCCGGAGAGGCAGGTGAGCCTGCCGTGCTTCGGTCGCAGTAGCAGGAGAACGCTGCGTAACACAGCCTCGATGCTCTGTAATACAACTGACAGACTTACAACCATTATTCTGGTCATCAGTGTTTCATTTTCAGTGAGATTTTTGGATTAAATAGGTAGCATGATATTGATATCCCCCCCCCTCACCAAAACCCCTACTAGATCCTAAAAAGTAAGGAGGTCTTCTGAATAATGGCTAACATTCACAGCAATTTTCATGCCAAATGAAGAGTTAAGGGATGTGTTACAAGCTCCAAATTCATGAATGATTTCATTGCAAAGGGAATCTCATATTAATTACGCTCATATTAATTATATGCTAATAAACTGAACCGAGTCAAGCTCTTAAAGCATGCAGATGACAATCCTGCACTGGGAAAGCTTTACCTCTCTTACTGCAGCTTATCTGGGTCTATTTATTTTTAAAGAAAAACATGAATATTTTATTCACAGTAGTTTTACCCATGTATGCCTGTGCCGGAACCTGGAAAGTCCATGTGAAGTTAAGAACTACATAAGGAATTGTTACTGACCTACTTATAAAACACTGATGCAACTTTCTGTCTGAGAGTACAGAAAACAGTCTTCCTTATATTGCAAAACACACATAGTTGTTTACTCAACATTATAGTGCTCTAATGCAGCATTTCTACAGAAAAATATTTGTAAAACATGATGTTCCATAATTAATACTTTTTGAAGTGGAACAAGGAGAATGGTCTGTTGTCATAGAGAAGCAGCTTTTTAATTTGAGTAAATTTGATACTGCTGGGGATGAGGGCTTTTATTAGTTACAGTCAGGGAACATGCAGGCAAATTATGCTGCAGCAGTTTCTCTTAATACCTTTCAAGGTGGGCTTCCATCTGCACCTTTATATCATTACGATCCAGATTTTCCGTCTACAAAAACTGTTGGGTATAAAAAACGTACAGTTGTTGTGTGATGTGTAAAAATGCCGTGTGGGACTAAGGTGAGACCACCAAACTCATTTTCACTTGTTTTCTAAATGATGGCTTCAACAGCGAGGAACAAAGCTCAGACGCTGTTCTTGAATAAACCTCAGGTGTTTATTAGATAGTTTTTTCTTGCCAGCTTCCTGACCAGATCTAGGAACTTCTCCCGTGGCACCCTCTCCCTCCAACACACACGCACCTCTCTCTGTTTCTATAAAGCAGGCGATTTACTTTTGCTGCTTCGTTAGCCTCCCCACAGCTCCCCCCTCGCCCAGTCTCCTCTTCCCCAAACGCTTTCTGCCCTTCGGCAGCTCCGGCGCTTTCTCCCTTTCGCCCTTTCTCGCACACAAGCGTGCATGCACGCCCTCTCCCTTGCTCGTCCTCTCGTTGCAATTTGTCGGTCTTGCAGCCTCCCCGAGGTGAGAGCTGCTCTCCGTACCAGCATCCCGCACGCTGCAGCTTTCCCGTCTCAGAAACGCACTTCGGACCTGGAAAGCCTCGGAGGACTTGGGATGTGAATAGAGCACTTGGCAAAGACCCAGCAGAGACTGTCAAACTGACGGAGCTACACACCCGGCCGTGACAGTACCAGCCCCGTTCAAAAGCCTTGGCATCAAAGGCGTTCCTCTCAAGCACGCACCAGCCGAGCAGGCATCACCCATTTTAGTTACAGTTATGAATGTTTCATACAGATTTGATTATTGCCCCACTTGTAATAGCAAAAATTCCCTACCGTCAGAAAAGAGAGCTGGGAAACAAAGGCTGTAGCTATTTAAGGAACACACTTTACGTCTCTTAAAGTTTCACATCTGATTTTTTACATCTTCTGCGCTTGAGGCCACTTCGTGTCTCGCGCCTGAGGTTGCAGCTTTGGGAAGCGGACGGGCACAGTCGGCAGTGGAGAAGCAGCACTGGGAGCGGTGGAAAGTACAAGGTTGTTGTTACGGCCGCGTTCTTCTGAGCGCAGAAAGAGAAATGGAGGCAATTACATTAATGAGAGGTAAAGACAGAGGTAGAGATGAAGGTATTTTTCAGAAGTTTTCCCAAAGAGTCTTGTTTGATTCAAGGGCAAGGAAGAGAGGCTGGAAGTGCAGGCTCTGCTCTCTTTTTTCCCCAAATTCGAACTTAGAATCTTCGGAGTTGCAAGGTGCCCACGTTAACCTTGCTTGCTAGAGTCTTGTTTTTTATACTAGCTTTATTTTCTTCCTCCAAGAGGGTTCACATCCCTTTGATGTAAGGTAAAAGTGATAGACTGCCCTGCTGGCAGCCTTCACACATTATGATGCCTAAAAATGTCTTTTCACAGAAAATGTCAGCTAGGAGCGCTGGCGTTGTATTTGGCGTGTGGAACCATATGAAGTAAGAAGCGGATAGTTCATGATCAGGATTTAATTATCTCAGTTCTGTCAGTCCAGACTGCAATGACAATTAGGCAAGATTAGAGTTAAATTACCTTGACCTAAGTGTGCTCAGTGTTTTGATCATTTTGCCATCTGAAGTATTATCCCCTATTAAAAGATGGATTAGCATGTCCATCACAAATATTTATGATAACAAAGCTGGAGTGGAAAGACTTGAATCTGGTATGTTTTACTTTTGTCATAAAGAAAAAAAAATCTACGCAGCCCTCGCTGGAGCCAGACACTGGCTGGAGTGAGAGTCCCTGAAAGCCGGTGGGTGCTATTTTGTTCTTCTCCCACCGCCAAATGTGATACAGTAATTCCATCTGCAAGTACCAACGTGGAGAGAGGATTTCTCACAGTACAAGACTCCCTCCTGTAGAAAACAAAGAGAAAACAAAATACAGTAGTGGAGAATCAAATCAGAACAAATCCATACTTGACAGCAGAATTTGTTAATGACCTCAAGAGGCTCGATGACTTCTCCAGGCTTTATTTTCATTAAAAGCAGATGCCATTGTAGAGAACATGCTGTTCTCAGAGGTTTGACACCAATGTTAGGGGCTGACACTTACAGCTCGCTGTGGTGGTTGGAGTCAGTGGAGAGATTCCAGGCAACTTTGGATCAGGGACCAGATCCAGACCCCGTCCCCAGACCCCGCTCACTCGAAAAGAACAGCGGACACTTGTGGTACCGGGCTCTGCTTTCCTTCTCGTGGGCACAAACTGCCGTATCAATAAATTCCCCGAATCCAGCACAGATAATTTCAAAGAGATCCAGTCTGTCTGGTGTGTCATGAGTGGGACTGCAGTGGAACAGAATATTAATACCTGTCATACATCCGTTTAGTTTTCAGTTGAGCAAAGCCAGATTTTGGCTCCTGCGTTGTAGGGAGAGGAAGAAAACAGTTTAAAACGTGCTTGTGACCTCAAAGGTTCAAATTTAACAGTTCCTAGTATAGTCTAATTACTTCTGCAGTATCTGGAGAGAAAGTATCACAGGATCTCTTACACTGCCTGACAAATAATAGGCTTTTCAAACTTGATCTGTACAGCTTTCATACACAAAGGCGTATTTATTGGGCAAACTGGAATAGCTTCAATGATTCTATCAGTTTATCAGATAATTAAGAAGGCCTTTAAGTAGTGTAGCATTGTGTAGTAGCATTAACACATCATCAAACTCCAGTTCTTAAAGGACCTTGGATTTCTCCTGCCTAGAGAAAAAAACATAGAAGAAAGGCAACAGCCTGGGTGGTGAGGAGCGTGTCTACGCTTTGGTGTGGCCTCTTCTGCCAGGAGAACTGTGAAGTCCTGTTAGCTCAGATGCTGCGGTGCTGGGACACAGTAAGTGGCTTCTCGACCCGAGGAAGCAAGTTTGAAGAGCGTTGCACTCTGGCATGGTGAAATCTAGGGATTTCTGAACCCTGCTTTGTTGCCGAGACTAAACATGCCCAGGGCCAGTCTCGCCAAATCTTCCTGCAGCTGAAGGGAGACCTGACTTGCATCGTCAGGAAGAAGAAATGCATGCTGCGCCTCGGTCACGTTTCATTGGGTTAGTGCTACAGATGTAATTTAAAAAAAAAAAAAAAAATCCAAAGAGCTAGAACCAACACTCTGGTAATAAATTTGATCAGCAGTTCCAGAGTGTAAATGTACGCCCTGCATTTTAAAATTTGTATGACTTCAACATTGCTTTTTAAGCCAAAAAATTAAAATTCTCTGTGAATTAATACAGCTAAATCATTACAGGACATGATGCTAAATAAATTCCATTATTCACTTTTTTGAACAAACAAAAGGAGGAGAAAGATTTAGGCCCATATTTTCTTAATAATTAGCATCTGTAGACAAATTCTAACACATATCTTCTTAGATCCCACTCCTTGTCCCCTTAATAGCAAAAATGCACGTAGGGCTGGGAGGGCCAGGTTCAGGTACCTGCTTCATCTGATTACAGCGTATGCTTCATCCCGGCTTATCTCTATTGCTAGTAAGCATCCAGCTCTTGAGTTATTTCTAGCAGAAAATTATTTCACCACAAAATGCTTGATTAGTCCTAATCCAAGTGGTCTGTTTTTCAAAAGTCTGGGCATTAGACATTTCTCATGAACATCACTTGCAGTTTTACTCCTTACTTGTTCAAGCACATGTGCAAGCTAGAGATCCTGTATTTTAGCATACCTGCTTGGCTAGGGGAGTTAGGCTGTTAATGGGGACAGATGGCAGTCACTAGCTTCGGTACCTAACCACTGACGGAAAAACAATTTTAGAAGCTGGGAATTCCTTGCATTCTTGGTTTTGAATTCTAGCAACAGTGTAACCTTGAGAAAGAAATTAAACATCTAAAATAACATCAGTGCTTTCTTCTTGGTTGGGGAGGAGGATTCAGGAGCCAGGCATGCTAAACCACAAGTGTTTAAGTTACAGAAAGGTACATACGAGGTACAGGAGGGTTACTGATGGCTGAGAAACCAGTACCAAGTTGGGAAGAAATGAAGCAATTGTGAATAAGTAACTTTTATTAGACGGGAATATCAAAAGATATTCAGTGACGATTAGGTTTTTTAGAGGAGGATAAAGGTAGGAGTTAAAGCACCTAAACCATCAGGTCATGTAGGAGAAACTGACTGTTGGCACACAAATTCTAGATCCTCGAAAAACCAATCCAGTGCTGTAAACACACCTGTGGATCAAAATGATTCAGCATGAAGAAATACTATGTGTAATGGAGTTCATTAGCTTAGTAACAACAGGGCTTGGTGCAGAGAGTAGGGTCCCAAGTACAATAATTACGATGAGAATAATTGTGATATCCCTATTTACATGAGCATTTCCCTTGAAGCTGATAGAATTACAAGCATGGATGATTGAAGTCATATTCAGGCTAAATAATTTAAGTAAAATATCAGCATTTTTACAATAAAATATCAGCATTTAAAACAGGGCTTTTTCTTCCAGAGAAATAATTGTTTTTTAAAAATGTGATTCATAACTTCAGAGTGGAAGCTATTTATAACCTGTGCTTTAGCAGATCTCCACAGTTCAGAACAAAGAAACAAGGGAAGGCAGAGGATAATTAAATGGTAAAATTCAAGGCTTAATTTTGATCCCCAAAGCATCTTTCAGAAATGGATACCCAGTTAAAGCAATGCAAATAAATGGAAGATTTGGCAGGCAAGATACAACTCATACAGTTAGACGAAGTTCAGAAAGTACATAAAAACAGTCCACCGCATGACGACAAATAAGTGATGCAAGTAAATCACATACGGAAAGCTGACTGTTACATGTAGGCTTACTAGACTGCTAAGTGTAAAGGAAGAAAGCACAGGGTGAGAAAAGATTGCAGTGAAGGTAAATGATTTATTGGGGTGTCAGAAAAGAAGGGCTGGGGGTGAATCTTTAGTCTGAAGTTACATGTGATGATGTGAAAGCCCTGTCGGATAAAAGATATTAAAAATATCCGTGGTGTAACAACTCCAGAAATATATGTTCCAATAATTCATGGTACCAAATGGAATTCATCGGAGATTCTGAGGAAATCCTAAGAATGAAGCACAATTTCAGCCTACCATAATTTATCGTTAAAGATACGTAATTCATCATCAAAACAGCCACTCTGCTGGATAACTGGCAAATGGCCAACACTGTAGCAATCTTTAAAACAGCTCTTAAGACTGACCCTCAGAACTGAAATCTAGAGAATCTTAATTCATTAATGGGGAAAATAGTTGAGAAAATCATTTTAAATAGTTATAAAACACCTACAGGTGATATGTAGGAAAGAGAGAAGAAATCAGGATGAACAAATTGCAAGTCAGCACAGATCAGCAGAGATAAATTGATACACTTATCAGTGAGGATAAATTGTGCTTTCCTAACCTGTTCAAATGTTATAAATCGTTAGCAAAATATTGACTAAAAGAGAATCACGGGATATGCATTTACAGAGACATTTGATAATATCATTCACGTGAGGCTTTTAAGGAAACTCGGTACCCCTGGGGTAGGAGATAAGGTCTTTGTTATGGGTTAAAGAGAGAGAAAAGGATGGGGATGAACGGCAGACGGCTGGGATGGAAAAGGTGGCAAGAGTGCGATGCCACAGGGACTGTACCGGAGGATCACTGCTAGGATTAATTCCACTCTTTCTCCGGCCCCATCTATTTATTAATGACCAGGAAGAGAGGGAATACAATGAGATGGCAAAACTGCTGACAACACAAAGCTGTTAAATTAGATAAAACTAAGGTGTCTGTAAATAACTCCTGGGACTTGTTGCAAAGCTAGCAACAGGAAAGGAAATGATGTTCAGCATAAGCAACTGCAGAGATATGGCCATAAAACAAACTGCTTAAACTGCTTATACTCATTAATGGGGTCTGAATGAATTATGGGGGAGACTTGCTGATTTGCATTTGGGAGAGGAGAGCTACTACATTTTGTTGCTTATTTACAACTGGAGGGATTATTTTAAAATAGCAGCTAGTACAAAGTATTTTCTGTTCGTCTATTTAAATTGTTTGGGTTTCATTTTATCTGAACCCTTCCTAATCTCTGAGTAGTGCTCAATACATCCAGTGACATACCACCGCTGAGAAGGGCAGTGTCTGCCTCTCTCTTCAGAGCTGAGAAATCTTGGCAAGCAGATGGCTCTGAACGGTGGGGCCAGCTAAGCAGTCTGTCATAGCCTCATTCCTTCACCCAGTGTCAGAGCCAGAGGACTCCTGCTGCGGGAGCTTTTATATCTCTTCATAAAAAAGACCGACGACATGCTAAAGATAGCCTCTGCTTACACGGGGCGAGCCGAACTGTGCGCAGAGGAAAATGAACAGCCTGTCCTTATTGGAAGATATTTTTCACAGATTACAGTGCTGATGGGAGGGGGTTTGCTGAAAGCTCCCGTTGGCCGATCCACCAAAGCGTCTCCTTTCCTTCTTCTGACCCCAAGTGGCTCCGGAAAACATGAAAGGCAGAAGGAAGAAGGGGAAAATGCCAGGGGTGCCCCGAAAACCTCACACTGGGCTCGAACCTCTTTTTTTCCTTGCACCGGTGTAAAAGCGGAGTAGCCTCAGCAATAGGGCTGGGAGAGAGAGCAGCGTGCGGGTGGAGCGGCCCTTAGGTACCACGCTGTCGTTGCCGGTACCCAGCCCCAATGTGGATGCTGCCGGCATCTCCATCGCTCCCGCTCAGCCCTGTGGGTCAGTTCAGCCCCGAGCAGGTGAAGAGGATGATAGAGCCGAGAGGCACGGGCTGGTTTCCCAGGACTACGAGAAGACTCCACGTGCTTGCCTTAATACCCTACCGTAGCCAACCTCTAGTGAATGAAAGGGAGGTAAATGTTGCCTCTTCCCCATGACGAACTTATACATCAGCGGAAAGGGGAATTCGCTTCTTCACCTGTGCAGGTGACTGGAATATCCCTGAGGGGATGGGAATAACTCAGTAAGGACAACATAAACACAGAGCAGCAAACCTCAGATGAAAGCTTTGGTGGGGGAGGGAGGAAAATAAAGAGCACACAACACAGAAATGGTAATGACTGCTACCCCGTCTGACCTTCCCTACTCGTACATACCTGCCTTTCTCTGCATTTCTTACAGTTTAATTCATCTTTTGAGCGCAGGTGAGCAGAAACTCATATGATCTTCTGAGCCCAATGCCTTTTACCCTGCTGCTAATTCCTTCTGCTGCAAATTCTAGCCAGGTACATTTTGGAGCATCATTAGCTGTTTTCACAGCCATATCACACAGAGGGGCTCATGGCCATCCTATGGTCAATCAGTTTGTTCATCTCTCCTTCCTCCGGTTCATGAAGCCCTTTCCTACAGCAAAAGTTCTGGTGATTAGTCTTCAAGGGCATGATTTTGCACTTTGGATTATTAAATTTCATGCTGTTTCTATTCTGCTGTTCCACAAGGTCATCTAATTTTTCCTGCATAATAATCAAGTCTTCTCTGGTCTGTATTAGCTGTACGTACCAGCTTTGTGTCATGTGCAGATTTTGTAAACGCACGTCTAGTTCTTGCACCAAGGTCACGAAGGAAAACATCAAACCAGCCTGGGCCCAAGGCTGCCCTCACAAGGAACGTAACTATCGCTCTCTACTCCTGTAATCCAGCAACCTCCTCTGTTCTACAATGTCAGAATTAATCGTCTGTCATCTCTTACTCAAATATGAGTTCCTGTGAGGCACACCCTGTCTCAACACTTTCCTTAAATCTAGATAGATTCAGTCCACTTTTTATTTGCTTTTTCCTTTATTCCCTAAAATCTTTTCTGGGGTTCATATAGGACAAAATGCAGCTGAGCTGTGATTATCTATATCTCCCTCCTCCACTCTTTTTTCTTTTTTTTTTTTGCTCATGCTATGAAGCAGCATGTTTCTCCCTGGAGGTGGCAGGAGGAGAAGTGCCAGCAGAAGACAAGAACTTTGCCAGCATCTCCTGGGGAGCAGGTGAAGTGTCAGGATTAGAGAGAAGTAATGTCTGGAATATCACCCAGTCCTACTTTTGGTTTGGGTTTGTTTTGGTTTTTTTTTCATTAAATCTTTAATAGGCTTAACAAACATGCAGGTTCAATAGTATTGGGAGCATTTCTTTCAAAGACTGTGAGAGACTCTCAAAGAAGGGAAAGAGTGTTCAAAAAAATCTCCCAGTACTGGCGAGGACTCTATATAGATCCTGCCTGTCCTTGCAGCTTTTCCAAAAGAAATGAATGCTGGGGCTCGGAGGGGAGAGTTCTTGGGAAAGGCAGGGCTGAAGGCCAGGCCATGCCAGAAGTGGGGTAAAACTGCTGCCCGAGGCTGGACTTAGAGAGCAGAGAGAGCAGGACTGCTGAGCAACAACAACGCATAGGCTCATCCACCAAAAAATGAGCAGGAGCAGCTCAAAGGGACCAGCTCCCACGTCCATCAGCTTCCCAGCTGGACGAGGGAGTTCCAAATACATGTGCAGGGCTCTGACAGCTCGGGACTTGTGGGGCTTTTAATATATATGCAGCTGCCTTAGTTTCTATAGAGCAGGGAAGCATCAGCTCTCCGGGCCCCTCACCACCCCGTTTTACGTACCAGCCTGGCAGCCAGCGAGTACTTCTCACCTCACCCAACACTCGGCGGTGGAGGAGAAGATGTGGTCAGGATTATTGCCAGTAAATTCTTTCAAGTGTTTGCCCTGCTCGTGGCAGGTTGCTCAGGTTTCCCCTCTCAATATGTTTAAACCCTACAATAAAATTTCTGTTTGCTTCAGGCCATCTGCCTAACTCGCAGTTTGGGAGCGAGGAAGTGTCACCCGCTGCTTGCCCAGACTGGAACCGACTTTCCCACATTTCCAAGTGGGCGAGGAAGCCAGCCTTTCTTCAGGTTTTTACTAAAGACAGCTCAAAACTGGATGAGGCCTTTCGAGCTGCCAATCGGTGCTGGGTGGAAGGGCTGCAGGCGAGCTATGTTTGCTTGTCCACGGTCACAAGCCTTAGCGGCGAGGCTTGTTAACTCGCTTCACATCTGACCGCAACGTACCATGCAAATGTGCCCGCCATTTTGCTTTTGCCTCGGGAAAGGATGACTTCCATCGCCTTGCCATCCTCATTCACGTCCCAGCATCATCTCCTTCCCAGATCCTGGGAACGGGATTTATTCACTGTTTGGCCACACCTGGATTAACCTTTCATTTCTATCTGTCAGTCAGCAGTTCCCACACTTCTTGCCTTCTTTTTATTTCAGGGGATAGAGTATCTCCTGCCATTTATTTTCATTTTCTTCATGAGGTGCAGCTCAGCGAGGCTTATGAATGTTTTTAGTTTATCCCTGCATTTTCTGACCTGTGAGACCTAGCCCTCCTAACTGTCAGTTCCTTTTCCATTAGAGACAGGTTTCTTCTCACTCTTGAACACTTTCTGTGGGTGCTTATTTTTGCCGGGCGGGTCAAGTTTCCTTTCCTACCATTTTCCCCTTGCACCTGCAATACACAAGAAAACTCTTAAATAATACACACTTCTGACTTAAATTAACTCCAAGCCTCCTTCGCATTAAAATTCTTGAGCTCCTCACTCCACTGAGCCTTATTTCACACACACAAAAAATTGCCATTCTGAATCCAAAACCTTAGTTACAGACCTGTTTTAGCTGATTTATAATCACCTGATCAAAGATGATTTTTGACAGCCAGTCCCTTTGTAAGTCTGTAAGGATCTGAGTTTAAAGCAGGATCATCTCTGGTTGATATAGTGACCCTATAGCAGAACATACAGACCTTCTCATCCAAGAATACCAGGACTTTACAATTACTGGTAGCATAACTTTCCAGTCTATATATACAAGTTAAAAACTCCTACCAACAGATAATTCTTCCATCACCTTACAGACATCTCCACCCGAATCCACAGCTGAGCCTGGGGAGATCCACAACAGATGGCTCTGACAGAAACATATTTTCTGCTCTGTGCCTTCTGTTCATCAGAAAGCTTCTGTTCCTGTACCTTTTATTCCCACCATCAAGCCCTGCACGACTTACTAACACCTTTTCTTGCCCTTCATGATTATGTAGTTTCTCCATAAAAAGCCTAAAATCAGAGAAGTTTTGATGGCTATCTCGGCAGCACTCATATTTTACTCTGACTCTTGGGATGTTTGCTGTTTTTTGAAGGCCACGGCTAGCAGCAAGCAATTGCATGAGACTATTGGCTTTCACTGAAGGAAAAAAGAGAAAAAAGAAAAGCATTTTTCACTCATATTCATAGATAAAAGCTTGAAAACATGACTCAGATGCACCTAAACATTCTGAAGAGAAAAAAAAATGAGAGACCTGAAATGAATTTTTTTAAAAATCCCAATGTAAGCAGTGTCAAAAGTTTGGGAATCTGAGCCACGGCTTTTGAGCATTGAACTTGGTGGCAATACCGTGCTAAAAGGAGGGAGAGACAACCGGGGCTGGCTCGATGCCTGTGTGCGCTGTGGAAAAGGAAAGGGGACCCTGCGCACAGAACGGACCTGCAGAATTCTTGTATTAACATTGCAAATGTCCTTCTATCATTGCCACCAGGAACCGTGAGGTGAAGCAGATTTCATAACTTGAAAGTCTTCTCAAGCAGCCAGGAAAGTGGTACAGAACATAGTTTCACATGTAATAGACTTTAAAATATTTTATTACAGGTGCAGTGATGTAGAAAATGGTTTACTCAACTACTACATGCTCCTTATCTAGGGAATATTTACCATACTCTTAAGATACTTCGAATAAGCAACATGGACCATGTCATCCTAATAGTGAAAATGTTGGAAGAGTCCAATCTATGAAGCAAATATATGGTAGAAAGAAAACCTTTCCTCCCTTGGTCTCAAAGCTCTCTGTGATACACTGTATTTGGAGCCAGTAAAGGAAATACAAAATTTGCAGTGTTCATTTTTGTGTGTATTAAATAACTCTGAATAAAATCCGTTAGAAAAAGACACATTAGCATACAGTAGGTGTTACAAGAGAAGCGTGTGAACTTCTGACAACTAAATGAATTACATAAATAGATCTTTAAAACCTTGGCAACTAAGAAAGAACTCATCCAAACAATAGCAGTAACAGTCTTCCTTTAATTTCTGACCTAATTTTGAAAATGTACTTTCTCTCCTTTGTTCCTGCTTTTTATTGTTTTCCCCATCCTTGGATGTTAATAATACACTTGTGTCATTTTTCAGCTGGATGTAGAGACCATGTGGATGTCATCTCATCTTACTGTTCACAAGGTTATCGTAAATAAAACAACATAGAACATTAATAAGGAGCAGAATAACATGTAATGCAATTTTGAAGAATTCACACCACTGATATTCATCTTCTGTGACCATTTAATAGAGGAGGTGTCTGAAAGGACAGATGGGAATTGAAAGCAATGCACTTGGAAGAAAATGGAGATTACAACTATCCCTCCAATAATTTGAAACTGATTCTCAAGCTTCTTCAAAAATAAATGCAGAGCTCAAGGTCAGAAAATACATTACTTAGAATCAACCATTAGAATGCAGAACAGCCCCACAGCAGATTTTGCTGTCTGCAGATATCCTACATTTGTCTTCATCAGCAGCGGAGTATCCAGGCTACTGCAAGTGTCTTGGAGTACTGGGCTCAAGTAGTTTATTGATTGCAATATACAAGTAGCTATGCAATGGCAGCAAAACTGCAAATACCCTGTCCACCGCACACTGGGTCACATGTGCCACTGCTGATGGATTCTGTAGGTCTGCCCTGCTGTTTGGCAAGCCACATCTGTAAGTGCTGGCCAACAATACAGTGGGGAAATGTTTCCATGACAATAAGCATCACTCCTTTCTTTCCCCTCCACTCCTACTTCTTCCTCCCTCTTCCTGGCTTGCATTCATGACAGATTGCTCTGCAACAAATCAGTAGCACACTGAAGATGCTTTTGGATACTGGCCTATGAGACACAGTAACTCTGCTCTCCGAGTGACATGCTGCGGGGGAGGTGGGCGACCCTGGAGGATCCCTGGTCCTCTTGGAGAAGGTAGCCCAGATGCAACTACTATAATGGTTGAGCTCAGAAAAGTGGGGAATGAACTTCTAGCTCTCCAACTCATAATTATCCCATACTTCGATATCATTCAGAATATTATTTTTGAACAGGTTGCTACACAGCCTTGCTTTCTCCAGAATCATTATTGCATTCTGGTTTTAGGAGAGAAACTTGTCTTCTTTTGGATTGCTCAGCACATTTCTGTCTTGTACTGATCTGTCATCTGTGTTTTTGACCAGCAGTAGTCTCTTTCTTACAGCTCTGCAGAAGCAGATGGCACATCTAAAGTTTGAGCTGCCCCCAAATTGTATCATCTCCTGTGGGAGAGGGATAGACTGGGAGAGAATTTGCGTTCCCACTGCTGTTGCTTGTACGAAGCTAGCAGCAGCTTCCTTGGCAGAGGGTCTCCCCTAGCAGCGAGACACCCTGACACTGAATGTAGAAATGGGGACAGGCAGCAGCAGCCGCTTTTCTAGCCCTGCTTCTGCCTTTTTCACAAGGTGCAGCACTGCATATGCAGATGCATAAGGAAAAGGCAGAAGTCAGACATGCGTTTTGCCCAGTGTAAGTCTCTCCTTGCACACTCGGGACCAGCTGTGCCGTGTCCCCCACCTCCTGCCTCCTCTGCGGTGTCACTGCCTCGCAGCCCGGGTCCCCTTGCTCTGCGGCTGATGGCGAGGGAGCTACAGCGGGGCAGCATCAATACCGGGAGACTTAGCACTGTTTAGACTTAGGGTCTTTAAAGGTGGAAAGTGAAAGGTGGCCAGTTGTAATGCCAGCCACATCACTTCTTTCAACACTGCTGGTCACCATCGCACGTCTTGACTACAGTAGCCTGCTGGGCCACCTAGGTGCAGGAGGACCTCTGGATTAGTAGAGTACACTTACAGTTCAGGGTTCAGAGAAATGTTAATTTCCAATAAAAAGATCCCAAAAGGTGAGGTCTTGAGGATCCCAAGCTGTTACAGGGGCATTTAAATTATTTTATGGCTCTAATCCCAGCTTCCTCCTATGTAACTCCAGGACTCGTTTCCTGCACTCAGGTGGGATGAGCACCAAAGGATGCAGCTGAGCTCCAGCTGGTTTATGGGTGACTGACACTAGGCAGTGTGCAGCAGCATGTCTGAATATGAAGGATTCTCATTATTTTTTTTTTTTCTTCTTCTTCTTCTTCTTCTTCTTCTTCTTCTTCTTCTCCTTCTCTGTCTTCTTCTCCTTCTTCTCCTTCTCTGTCTTCTTCTCCTTCTTCTTCTTCATATGAAAGATCATATTCATTCACTTTCTGGATGAGCTTTAAAATTTCAGCCTTGATCGCCCGGTACTTCATCAGACTAGCTCTATCAATCATGTGTCTTTCCAACCATGGCCCATTGAGAGAGCTCTAGAAAGGAGCCAAACCTAGAATAGGCATATAAAAGACAAAAAAAGAGAGCCTCAAGAGGTACTGAATAGAATAGCAATAGATCATAATGCCAAGGAAAATAAAAATACCTCAAACTTGTGTTGGGTTTGGAGAACATGCCTAACTTACCCATTTCTTACAACTTTACTAAATAGATCACGCTGTAAGAAAACAAAAAATCAAGTTGTTCTCCTAGAAACTAGTGGGTGTGAAGAGCAGAGCCCTACTGTCATTCTGTGTAGCAGTTACAGTGAAGAAAGCTGTTACTGAGATAAATATGGGGCCATATCCTGCTGGTCTTATTTATTTTGGCAGTCTTATGGAAGCTGATGGTTCATGTGAATAAATGAGAAGGATTTAGCTTGAGGTGACAGCAGATAAGCCCTCAAGCAATGGGAGAATGGAAGTGAGACTGCCCAAGATTAGAAATCTAATGTTCTCCCTAGATTAATCTAAATAGGGAAGACTGAAGCTGTGTGGTATTCAGCCTACCGTACCACAATCCATCATTAAAAATAGAAGAGGCGGAGAAGAAAAATAAGATGAGAAAAAAGTAAGATTCCTCTGCAGATAGGTTTCTAAAAGGTACATTTCTCTACAAAAAAAAAAAGGCTGCAAGGATTGCATTTGCATATTTAATCATTGCTTTTTAAAGATCTTTCCACTTTGAAATTTCAAGGCATAAGGAATTTATTAGTAAAATGACATTTTGTATTGAATTTGAATATATTATAGCTTTGATGATAACCTTTATACAACAAGAAAGATTTTTTTGGATGTACTCTCATTTAAAATTAATAGATATACATTCTGTGCAGCCAAATGTTTAATTTGCTACAAGTACTGCTACCATTTTTATTTCTTGTAAAAAGTCTTTAGAACTATGCAGACACAGCATGGTCACCTTTGTTAATCTTTTCATAAATAAGCAGTTTTGTTTCATGTAAATTTTTGAAGGAAATTTGGTCTTGCACTATTAATGTTTGGGGGAAGAGATGGAATCTCACAAAGACTTCAATTCACTCGTCCACACCAATACTTTTTAAAGACACGTGAAAATCTGTAAAAAGATCTGTGATTTTCCTGTAATCAGTTCACCACATTACAAGTATAATGTTTAGGGATGTTCTATGAAGGGCATGGGAACTAGTTTTAGATACCTTATGGTACCTTTACATGGAACAACTGAGCCACCTTGTAGCCTGTCAGGTTCATTTCAAGTGTGCATAGTGTAAATTATACTTTTCCCTTTTGCTATCTATTCCCTATAGTCATGGCAGGAACAGCTTGCACCAAAACTGTCAGTTTTGTAGCAAAAATCTGTCAACATGCAACGCATATTCTGTGCAAAAATGTCAGGGTGCATTTTCCTGATGTGCATGTCATGCATCGTTTTCATCAATCTTTTATTTCAGGAGAGCAGGAAAAAAGTTCTTTTTACCTTTGCAGAAGAGAAAAAAAAGAAAGCAAGAACAATTTAGTTAACATTCCACATGACTTCTATTTTCTTCAGGAAGACAGAGCTTTTTTTCATCTTCTAGTACATATTCTACACACTGTACACTTGTTTCTAAAAATATTAAGAAAACCACATCACAGTATCAACTGAATGTCCAGAGTTTTGCATCTTAGATCTTCTGCCTGACAGCTAAGTGTCTCTACAATTATCCATTGTTTGTGCCAGCTTTCTACCTGCTTAGACTTCTGTGTCATACAAATGCTGCTTGTGAGAAAAGAGAATAAGTATGTGCCTTGGAAAATGACACAGAACTGATTAAAAACCTGGGGGGGAAGTTAGTATTTTTGTGGAAGATTATGAAGTTTCATATCAAATTATAATCACTGTATGCAATGGGGTAATAGGTACTGGAGTGCCACAGTGGCACATCTTGGAAGTTGAAACAGGTAGGCTGACTCTTCATTTGTATGAGTATGGGGTGAATAGGTTACATATAAAGACAAGTGGGTGACAGACATTATTTCTTCCCCAAAAGAAGAAGTATTTCAATTTGCATTTGGAATTGATGAATAGCACATTGTATTTTGATACTAGCTCTCATTCAGATGGGCTTCCCATTGATGAGAGTAAAGCAGGTATGGATTTATTGGATGGAGAGAGGGGAAAGTTCAGAGGGGCTGTAACCACCCTACTTCACCATCAGCATGACCTACTACAGCACATACGTTCCTCATTCCAGGACATAAGATCTTGTGACATAACCCAACCTTCCTGCCTGCACTTGATTGGATTGTGGCTTTATCCTCCCATGGAGGAAAGCATCAAATGTTTCTTCAGTACCTCTCTTGTCACAGGAAAGCTGATAAATGGAATAATTTTTTGTTAATATGGACCACCATTAACAATTCAACATGGTATTGTTCAAGATAAACTGTATCATGCTCCTTGCATAAAATGATTCAAGATATCTGAGATTTGAGCACTCCAGAGAATTAAGATCTTATTGCTTTGGCAACCGATAATCTCAGTCCAGGAAACATGGCCAAAGAGAACTAAAGAAATTAGAAGTAAGGTAGGGATTTAATTCTTCTTGAGAAAGCTTCTCAGTCTTCTACAGGACAGTGCAGGAAAAAAAGGTGAATAGGTAGATTCATTTCACCTCACTTGAGACATTTGCAATACAAGTGCTTCCATCTGAGCTTGTCATGCTAAATTCGCTTCATCTAAGGGAGACACTTCTAGGTGTTCATTCATCTGGCCCATTTTAGATGTTGGCTTCAGGGTGAGACAATAATAGCATAAAGACTCCATTTCTCTCTGTAAAGGAAGTCTAGATGACCAGCTCAGACCTAGATGCCTACCAATTCATCATTAGGCCAAGCAAGTTTTTCACAGCATAAAGCAAGTTAGAAAATTGATCCAAGCTCTACCACCAGCTTTGCCTTACGCAATGAAACATCTGTACTTGCCAGGGATGTATGGGTTTGTTCTGAAAGACTTAGTCATTTTAAAGGACTTACATGGAGCTTTTATCAAGCACACTGAATTGTCTTAGGAAATTGTTTTTCCTTAAACTGAGGTCAACAAGCAGTACAGTACTAAGTTCCATTTCTAAGTATCAACTTCTGTTCTGTCTCCGGAGTTTGGGTAACAAGGGATAGTTCAGAAAGGTCCTGTCTGAGAGCTTATCGTGTTCAGTTTTGCCCCATGATCTGGACAGTCACTTCTGCAGCCCAGTTACTTTTGTGAACCCATTCTCTCTGTCTTTCTTACCATGAAATCTCCAGTTTTCCAGGTAAACTAAAGGATTCAAGTCCCTGAAGCCCTAGAGAAGATAAAGTGAAACTAGATTTCTCTTCCAGACACTGATGAATCTCCAAAAGCTCAACTTTCCCAAAGAAGTCCTCTTAGAAATAAATCAGAAACCACAGCTGGCAAAGGGTTTGTCCGTGGCGTATCAGAGATGAAAAGGCAGGACATTTAGTTGAACCCAAGGCAACATTAACCTGGCTACACGGAGCACCAGCAGAAGCATTTTAAAGAGCAGTTGTTTGGAGACCTCGCTTTCCTCTAACCCGACCTGCTAAAGCCTCAGCCAGAGCCTGCAGCTCCTCTTAGCCCTGGGTGGTGATTCACTGAGGAGACTTTTGGGCCATAGACCAACACGGCGGTCGTGCACCAACCATACTGCTGACAGGGAAGGTTTGCTAAAGCTTCTTTTAATCTGACTTAAAAACCACCTCCCACAAACTGTTTGCTTTTTTGGGGGCTGCACAGCATATGTTCACCTTGGAAAGAGGTTGCTGCAGCAGAGAGAGCAGCTTCTCCACCAGTCCTTCAGGCTTACACCCACAAGTCCCTGCTTTTTGCCACTCTCCATGATCCCTTCCCCCACACCAGCTATTTTTATTCCACTGAAAATATCAGCTGTGAACTAACTAGGCCCATTTTCAGAAGATCTCCTTTCCCATAGAAATGGTAACAGATACTGTACCCAAACACTTACAATTCATTCGGTGAAGGACTCTCAGCTGCAACGGTGAAATGCCCCAAATGATAAATCATATGTCAGCTGAATTCATGTCATAATTTTTAATAAGCTTTTTGAATTCTTTTCCTTCTGATGTATTTACTTTGACTGATTTGTCCTCTTGCAGCTGCCTTTTCTTTCTGTACTTGTGCTCATTGCAGTCATTTTGGTTTTTATGCTTTTCCCAATGTATCCCAAATGGAGATGGGGGAAGAGAGCAGTTGAAGAAAAGAAGCAGTAAAGTGGTGCAGAAAAGGAAAAGTGAAGTGGTCAGATGTGTTTTCTCCAGCTTTTGGCTTTTGTCTTAAATCATTCCGATGGTTAACCATAAGCCTAGTTTTGTTCTGCTGCCCTGATGCAAGGGGAGGGTTTGCAGATTTGGGGTTTGTGTTTTTTTAAACTAACTTCAGCAAAAGCAAAGCAGAAGTCAGTATGTGTTTCTCCGTTATGCTGGTGAATACGGTCTTCTTTACAACTCCGTCTTATTTAAAAAAAAGCTGTGTGTATAAATTCCTGGATTGCTACATATTGTAAAATCAACAAGGATTTTGTGGCTGCGTTTTCCAGGCTTTTACTAGCAGGGGCGACCACAGCCACTGCTGCAGCTGTGTAATTACTCTGGTTCAGGGAGGAAAGATGCAGTTCCTCAGAATTTAATTGGCTAAGCTGAATTAATGACCTTCCTGGACCTAATCAGAAACAATGCAAAGAAAAATTAAAGCAAGAATTATCCATTTCCTGCAAAACCTGTCCAAATGACGCAAACACAGCCATTAATTGCTGAAGCCTTTTTTTGACTGGACACACAATAAAACACTCTTGCACCTTTAGAAACATTTACTTACTGTCTCTGCATGTTTATATCACAGTACCAGAAGCTCCCGGTAAAAAGTTCATCTGCTAGCATGGAAGGCGCTCACAGGTGAGCGAAGCAATAACAACCTGGCTCAGGTCACTGAGTGTGAACTTTCAGCCTCCAGTGGTAATAACCTTGTTTAATTTAGGTTTAGGGCCATAGGAACTGTTTTTTTAAGCAGAGATTGACAAGAAACAAAATGGAACAAGAGGTTTTCAGGAGCCTCAATATGCGTGGCTCCGGTGGCACAGAGCCTTGTTGAAAGAGGATGATGTTTGATGGGTGGCATCCCAGCTTACACCCTGGGCTGGCCAGTAAAGAAGAAGACAAAAGCCCAGTAACTAGTAAGGATCATCATATCACATGCATGGGGGTGGTCTGGGCCCTGGTGAACTTATCATTATTGCTTGGAAAATATATAGTAGAAGCATAAGGGAAGAAAAGTCATTAGTGAAAACAAATGCACGTTATTTAAATCCAATGCTCTTCTCTGCAGGTGTTTTCATGCACAGTAAACCGATATTTTCAAAGCTCAGTAAGTTTCTGAATACGACATTTCTCTACACCTGCTTAGACTCAATCCTCTGCATATAATGCGTATACACAGGGGATTTTTGAGAAAATCACACAGCAATCTGAGGAAAGGTGTATTTGGGATGCCTGGATGTTTATTCAAGTGCCCAGCAAGAAACTTTGGGTTGGCTGAGGCGGGGTGAGGTGCTGCCAAGCATCCAGGGCAGTTCATATGCAGCATGCGCTGCCCTGTGCATCCGACAAATCCTGGAGAAAGAAATGTCAGAAAGGGGGAACAAGTCTCAGAAAACCCAGGTAACACCATCTTGCAGTGATTTGTAGCAACTAATAGGTCAGGAACAGAAAAGTCAGAGTACCTGCAGAGAGTGATGAAACCACGGAGAGAGCTACGAAGATGAGGGGAGGAAACAACATGAACAACCTCGTACCTTTGGGCCAGACTCCTGGAGCGTGGATCCAAATTTTTTCCTTTTCTGTCAGCTATAATGATGTGTGGGGTCACCAAAGAGCAAGGTTTCTAGTTCTGATAGGGGCAGGACTGTGTTTTGTGAAGTGAGCTGGATAAAAATCGGGGTCATTGGGGAACTTCTTGATGCCCCAGCCAAAACATAAGGCAGATTCTGGAGTGGACACTACCAGAGTGCTACAAAAAGAGCTTGTGCTCTGAAAAGCAGTTCCCAAACTTCTCAGAACCAGTGGGTACTTTTGTCTTTAAGCTTTCAGGCTTAAAGTCTTCATCTGAGGAAGAGGATCCTGATTACCCCACATAAGCATATCTCATGGGACTTTCCTGAAGGTCACTTTGCATATATGGGATGTTCTGATGTGATAATAAAAGCCAAGATGGAAATGAATGATTGCTGTCCAAGAAGGGTTCAGAGTGTGCAGGAAATCAGGCATTAGACCTCATCTCCATGTATGTATATGTCCCTCCCTGATTAATAATTCCTTCCCTAATCTGAGAAACCTCTTCTTCGGAGTATGGTATTTATGTTCTTGGTTTTAAAGAAGCTAAAGAGGGAAATAAATATTGTGCAACAAAAGTCTGTACATTATAAAATCAGTAACAAGCTTTGGGTGACATATACACATAGTCTAAAGACATTTGCTGTTAATCTTAGGGTTCCCTTTCCAGCACAGAGGGATATGTGACCTTCATTGACCATTGCCTCCAAACTTGCTTCCAAGGGGTTGCTTTCGTATCCTTATCCTCAGACTATTTCTTCTCCAGCTCTTCACTAACAAGTGCAAATGCTTTTACTATCTCTCTAACTCTTTCTAATTTGCTCTCAAGATTCTCCATCAGTCTTTCCTCTCCATTCAGTACAATCATGTTTTCTTTTATAGAAAATCTGTATTTCCACATCTCAAGTTTCTTATCTCAGTGCTAATTCTCCTTCCAGAAAAGTCCTTTCCTCCCTTCAATTTCTCTCCAGTCTGTCTCTTCCTGCCAAGTAATACCCAGTCTCAGTCTTCACAATAGAATCATCCAAACTTTTCATCACGTCCTTGCTTCCTCCCCAGTCTCTGACCTCCTTCCCTAGGCTGCTGGGCAAAACAATCTCTTCTTCAACGAATGGTTGGGCTGCTTTAACCAAAATTGTTAAAATAATTTTGCTGAGAGGCTATAATCTCAATATTGACAATTTTTTTTAAAAAACAGACTTCAGCTTGATCATAAAAATTGGTTGAAATAGTCTTTTATAATCAGGCAGGCTTAGTGGTACATAGTGCTACAGGCCCCAGATATACTGAAGAGTCAGTTCTCTAAGATTACTGAAGCAAAGTAATCTATTAAAAGTGATAATACTGCACCGGATACACTTATTCCAATTTATAAAACAGAAGGTTTCATGGCCAATATTAATTTTCTTTTGCTATAATACACAGTTTTATTTCATGCCTCATTAACGAGTGTAGGTGTTCTTGACACTAACTCAGCTCTTTCCAACTAGGTCTCATGTATTCATGCTCTTCCTCAGACAGTGCAAAACAGGGGGGGACGAGCGACTGGAAAAAAGGGGCATCGTTTATTACTTGTAAGCCCAAGAATTTTTAGTTTCTATTCACAAACCATTCTCAACCAGGCAATTTCCTTAAGGTGGAGGTGGTCAGCCTGCAACCAACCAACACCCACATCCCTCCTCCTTCCAGACCCCCTCCATGGATGCTCCCCAGCATCCTTCCCAGAGCAAAGACCTTGTTCTGGAGGCGGCACTGGCTCGCTGCCTCTCCTGAGGCTTGGCTGCCCCGTGTCCTGTCCGTCTCCCCTTCTGGCATGGGGTCCCAGCTGAACCAACTCATCCAGCCCACAGCCTCCAACCTGCCCAAATGGGTGGACTGGGGAAAGCTAGGAAGGAACCCTGCGATTATTCTGCCACTAACAGGTCACAGCTCTCTGCCTCCTTTGCCAGGGTCGGTCTCGTGGCAGCAGCTAGGATTTACCTGCTCGTGTCCGCAGTGGATCCAGAAGCAGTGAACCCTGGACCGGGTAGCTGTAGGGTGGTACGTCGAGGAGATGGAGGCAGACCATGGGGCAGGGACGGCGGCATCTGGCCCTTGCCAGCCACTGAAGGAAGCTTTGTGGCCTGCTTGCCTGGAAAGGTTTAAACTAGAAAAAGTTGTGGCTCTCATGCATCAACAGTGAGTTATTTTTACGAACAAAGATAAACTTTATGAAAGCGATTCCCCAAAAGCTGAACTGTTTTATCAATTATAGAGCATGTACTAGACTGCAATCCTCCATGCACATCAGCGTAGCTCCCGTTAACCTCACTTACACCTGTCCTGACTGTTGATAGTAATTCAGCTAAATAAGAAGCCTGTTTGTAACACTTTATACTGCCAGAGAAATGTGCTGTTGCTAGAGCAAAATGGTCAGTTGAAGTATTCTGAGAGAAAAAAAAAAAAAATCCCCATATTAGCAAGCACCTAAATGAGGACAGCATATAACACTGAACTGGTATAATAAATCCATGAGAAAATGTCTTCTCTAACACAACATTGTCAAGTCACACCCAGGTTTAATTCTTACAGTGATAGTGCATTTAATTACAGTGTTAGCAGTATCACAATAGTAGCAGGAAGACACAATTTAGTCAAGTAAATTTTGTAAATGTACAGAAACAGAAGTATTTAAAGCACTTATGTTCAAAATAGGTGGGATATCCAGATGAGAAAGTAGGGATGAATCGTAATTCTGCTTTCAGAGATGAGGACTGAGACACGGAGAGAAAAACTACTCTCCCTGTTCTTCTCTGCATCTCCTTGACTCCAAGGTCATGCAGAAGCATGGCAGTGAGCAGAATTGCACTCAGCTGCTTCTGAGTGCCAAGCCCAGACTTTAACCATGTCCTACCTAAAGCAGCTTTTGTAAGGCAATGCAACAACAAAAATAAGACATTTTGGCATATCTTACTAAATTAGACAAATTTGTGTCTCCTTAATTGCCTTTATTATATGCTGATTATATACTGATGGCAGGCATTGTGTTTTAAATCCTTATCAACAAAGCAGATTTTTAAGTTACCCTTTTCAAACTATCTGAGTGCCTTTGGCTGTACATCAAAAGAATGGAAAACTCCTTCAAGGAAGTTTGCAAATCTTACAGCTTACCACAGGTCTATGAAAGAAGCATTTGGAGGAGTGAACTGTGGTCCTTGGCTCATCTTATTTTGTTACCTTGCCACCTTCGACTCATTCTCTGAGCTGGGATTCTTCATTTCTTCGCAGAATTTATCCCAGCTGGTACCTAGATAGAAACTTCTGGGCCATTAACAAAAGAAAAATAAAACCCAACGATGCTCTTGCAGTTAATTTTACACTGCGGCAGGGAGGTTGGGGAAGCTGAGGAAGTGCCAGACATCAAGCTAGAAAGTGGTCTAGGATCTCGTTTCCACAAAGCACTTAGGCACACTCTGAGATCCAACTTTCTTCCAAGCAGCAGGAGACTGCATTTAGGTACACGCAAAAGAAATGTACTATAATAAGCCATCCATATATTGCAGCCATCTGGGATGCATATAAAGCATATTACCACAAAATCCCCCATTTGCTGTGCAAATCTCTTTAATGGTTTTATGTGCCCGATAATTAAACAGCAGTTGCGCATGTTCAGGCATAGGGTGAATTATTCTGGCCATAATTGTGAATAATAACAGTTAAAACAACTATCATGCCCTTTTTCCTTGAACTCTAAAAGCTGCTGGAAACAGTCTCTTCAAATGGTTGTTTTGTGTGGATGTTCTGAAAGTTTGTGTCTAGAAAGAGAAAATAGTTTGCCACTGTCTCTCGTTGTTATCTAAAGTATTGCAGTGCCATCGTGTGGCAGAAAAATCCATTTAAAATTGCCGTTGGGCACCGTTTGTGGCTAAGAGGAAAATGAAATAAAAAGCCTTAAAAATTAAACAGAGGAGCTGATTTAGGGAATAACCCTCCTATGCTAGAGGTTTTCTAAAAAGGGGTAGAAGGTAGCGATTCTCTCCACTCTTCATCCCATTTCCACTAAGGGTTTCCCAAGTGCTTAGAGGTGGTCTCTTCTTGGCAACAGCTGCTTCTATTCAGTTGTGATGTCAAACCCACCAACAGAAGATCTTCAATAGTTTAAGCAATGGAAACACACAAACTTCTTGACAATATTGGTAGCTTGAGGTACCATCCCCTAAACCAACAGTCCCAACTTCAGATCTTCAGGGTGCTTTGGGCACCCATGGCACCCTCAGAAAATCTGGCTGCTTTCATAGCTCCGTAAGCAACCCCATATGTGTCCAACACCTGATACCTGTCCCCGACACCAGCCCAGAAACTTCTCAGCATCCTTTTGTGTATGATGAGCCTGGCACCAGCCTGTCTTCACACCTTAGCCCCAGCATTTCCACATCTCCTTCTCTCACACAGATGAAGATGTATGCATTGGTTTAGGTAGGTTATGTGGATGATATGCTGCAGTTCCATGATATTTCCATAATGTACATCTCAGACTTGCTTGCATACAATGTTATGCGAAGAACCACAAAAAAAATGACTATTATATTGTAGTTGCACTGAGAGATTTCCTGCTAGTAAGAATTTTTAGTTTTGCTGAATACGCATTTCATCTGTTTCAGAAATACTGCTACAACAGCTATCACTTGAACCTACCCTGGCGCTCGGAAGAAATCTGGAAACCTTTCTCTGTGAATCTTTAGTTCAGAGGCCCTCCCATCCCTCTCATGAATAGATTCAGGCTCTGGAAATCCCTGCTGAGCTCCCCTAGCATGTGTTCCCATACCTAATCATAACAGGCTAGAAAAATCTCATATATACTGATGTGTCGTATCAGTGCTTCAATAAAGTAGTCATCATCCTGCAGATATTCTCAACAAAAGTCAGTCCCAGTGAGAGAGAAAGAAAACAAAATTCACTTACTTGTTTGCAGACTATTAGTTCTGAGGCATAAAGTAGAAAAATCATTAAAGTAAATTGTTGAATCCTTTGTTTTAAAGGATCATAAATTTTCTTTACATATTCAGTGGCTATTATGCAGGTAGCTGGAGACATTGTGCTTTTTTTGAGCCTTCCAACCAGTAAGAGCAGCCCAGCCTATTACAGCCAGTAACAATCAATTTTTGAAGGCAGAGACAAAGTATGCGGAGCAGATCAGGTTCAACTCACACGTGTGATAATCTGAGAACATTTAATTGCTGTCAGATCTAATTCCAGCACTCTCACAACCAGATAAAAAGCATTACACAATATGTTAGTTGTTTGGATTGGTCCTAGTTCCTCTTACAGGCATTTAATGAAAGAGGACAGCATGTGTGATGCACATGTGCTAGAGGCAGAGATACTTGCAGTACCTGATAATGAAAAGGAAAAAGAAAAGAAAGAAAACATAGGTAGAAAATGTGGAAAATGTGAAAACTAAGTGTCACGTTACAGGACTAGACTAACACGGATTGGGAAAGAGGATAAAATTGCTTATAGTTTACAACAGTTATAACCATTGACTTGGGAGATGTAGGGTGTATCATCTGGTCATGGAATAGAAGTACATTTGTATTAATGAAAGCCTTAGGTAGATCAGAATTAAAAGATCAGCAATCCAGAAAGCCTGTTAATGACAAAACATGTCTAGAAAAAAACCAGAGTAAATCTGAAATTTGGGAAAAGAACAGATGGATGAACAAGGTAGTAATGAAGTTGAGAGTCTCTCCTGGGAAGCCTTCTTTCAATATAGATTTTCTCATAACCAACAGTGATCTAAAGACTCATGCTCCGATATCCAGTTGGTCCAACAGAAATCAAAGACAATGAGTAAAGCGCCAGCCCTTCAAATTTTTATGTATATCCCTAATGCTTTGCATGATTCGAGGAGACAACTATTAGACCAAAGTAAGTAAAACTGTATGTCTTAATGGAAATACAGCTTTTGGGGGGGGGGGGGGAAATCTGCTTTTAAATTTTCTGGAGTTTTTTTCCAAATGAAAAAACAAACTATCTCCTTTTCTTTTCTTTTTTTTTTTTTTTAGAGGAAGAAGGAGAGAAAAGAGGAATGAAATGCAATATTCTTCACTGTTCACTTTGGCAAAGGAAAAAGCCTCAACTTTAAAGAAAAAAGGGTTTGCTTGTTCAGGAGGTTGGGTTTTTTTCTTTACTCTGGGATATATTGTACTTTTACCAGTCCTCTGTTAACTATCTACATGTGTCTTTACAGGCAGGAGGCATAAATTTGCAGTGAAGCAACTCCTGAAGCCATGACCCTTTTCCCAGCAGCCATTTTACTTTAACTGTTATAGCTAGGTTTGAATCTCAATTTCTCCTTTAGCTTGCTGTCTTTAAAAATGTATTATCAGTAACATGCTAGACATGTAGGTCACATCTCCGAAGAGCCCTCACCAGGACCTCTGCGTTCATATCTGAATAAAAAGCAGAGTGCTGACATTTAGCTCCTTGATTGCAAACACAAGTGTTGCCTGTGACCACAATGCAGAGTTAGATATCGAAACATGTTTCTTTTGCCATTCTGTTAAAGAGAAACAAGAACACTGAACTGTTAAAGAATTTTTTCCTCTAGAAACATTTCATACAATTTACAGCTTGCAATAATAATAATGTCTACAAATGTTTTAATGTATTTCAGGTTATTTTCACTGTTGCACACGCTGCTAGAAAAGCTGCCCCTCAAAACCTGACATTTTCCAGTGAATGACAGATTATAGAACTGATAAGGGAAGAAAGTGTGGAGTTTTGTGAAGTTTTTAGGAAGCTGAAAAATATTTTTTTCAGTAACTGCCTTATGACTGTAAATATAATTTTAAATATTTTTCCTAATCGAATAAATGCTAAACTCTGCTAACAATAAAAGTGCATATTTTGGAGTAATTCTTCACCTCCGTACCTTTTACATTTCTATGGGAAAAAAAGGGAATATATATATGCACATTAAAACATCTTCTCCGAGTATCATGGGGGTTTGGCATGTTTACATTCAATTGAGGGCCCATTGTTTGAATGGCTTTTTGCTTTGGCCAGGTGAATCTTTGGATGTTTAGAAATCACACTGACCTATTCTTTCCTTTGCATCAGGAAACTGCCACATTTATTTGGGTTTGATTTATTCCTCCCAGAAGGACTGAAAAATGATTTTGGTTTCAGCTGTTGAATTCCATGTAATTTCAGTTAGCTTTACACTTGTATTAAAATGTCATGCAACTTTCATCAAAGCGGATGGCCTACTGACTTCAGCAAGCCAAAACAAACAGTATCTGTCCATCCCTAGTAATTCTGCCACCCTCAGTGACCCACTCTGCTCCTAAGTGAGCCAGCCCTGCACTTCTCCATTTGCTTTCTCTTAATAGTGCTCTTCTCTCCAACCCAGTCCACAAATATCCTCACAAATTGACTGAATGGCTCCATCTTTCCCCCTTGGGTTTCCACTGAATCATGTCCCCTCCATCCACGTGCCAGAGCCCACGCTGAGGAGACCTGCCTGGACTCCTGTCCTGTGTCGGGCATCCTGATTGCTAAACGGTGCCATAGGGCAGGCAGTCACGCTGTTCCTCAGGGCTGGTTATACTTTGTCATCCTCCCTTCCCATTCCCGCTATAGTTTTTTGCCATCTCTGTTACTGTTCTTCCTGACGCTGCCCTTCATCAGCTTCAGTGTCACTGTACCCATTAAGTTGCGCAGTACTAACTCCAGATTCATTAGAGACACTTTGTCACCACCTTCAGCCTTGCCATCCTGGTCCTTGATCCTCCTTAAGCTCTTTAAATTGAGTGTAAAATGCTATGCCACCACTTTTTGCCCACAGAGGCAAGGGCTGACTGGGGTGTGGATAACAGGAGGCTGGTATTTAGCTGCTAATAGCTCTGTGGAAGTACTGCTTCTGCTGTCCGACACCCACCTCTGCTCAGTTCACTGATCTCCTCCTTGATCTTCTCTTTTCAGAAGTGTTATGGAGTATTTATCTGCAGAAGAGAGAAAGAAACTCTAATCTGCAAGGCAAAAGCATCAAACTTTCCTGTTAGAGTTGGAAGATCTGCTGCTGTAAGCAAACACAGCCCCACAGAGATCAGTGATGCTGTGTCAAATAACTATGATAAAAAACTGAACTAACAGTAAAGGCAACACACCCCACATGCAGTAGATATGAAGCATGTTTGCTTTTGGAAAAAAAAAAATCTACCTACAACAAGACAAACGACTAATACTATACCATCTTTGGATTTATTGCTTATAATTGAGATGAGTTTTGTGGCCTTTGGTAGCCTTTCATTCAAACCAACTTCACTTTGTCATGTAACGGACAAATACCACAAATTACGACAAAACCAGTAAGGCCAACGTCAAAGGATGACTAAAAATTAATTAAGTATAAAACTGAAATTCCCTATTGCCTAACTAGAGGCTACTGCTGCAGGTCAAAATTAAGGTGAATTTACAGAGCAATGGAGAAAAACCCATGTTGTGACCTCCCTCCCTTCAAGACAGAATAAACCCTAGTAAAGATCATCCTTATTTAACCTTGCACTATGAAGTGACTCATTCGATGCCTCTTAATCATTGAAAATCTACCACATGATAAGGACACCAGTCAAAAATTAGTTCCACACGTGTTCATGCTTGAAGCACACTTTAATGATTTGAATTGTATGAGTCAAATATTTGCTAATGGGCAAAGACAAAATATTAACTTGTTAAACAATAGACCAAACTTCTTGGACAATATTTACACATTACCTAAAAAAAACAATTAAAGAGAACATTTTCAAAGACCCTGACTTGAATTCCCACTGACTTTCCCATCTCTTTGCTGTTCTGTTTCTCTGTCCCTTTGAAAAATCATCTGATAAATGTCAGACTACTTAGGCAACAATGTGACTCCAAAACATAGATCTCTCCCATTAAAGGATATAAAATGCACACCACAGAGAAAATAGCAAATCAACCTATTCACTAGCACTGTAGACTTTAATAATCCTCATTCTAGTTAATATTATTTGTCACATCATCAGTATTACAAATAGCCATTACTTCAGACGAAGAACTCCTTTAAAAATCTCACCTGGAGTTAGTTTTATATTAGCTCTGGATGTGAATGAGAATCCCAAGTACAAAGGAAAATCTCAACTCTGAGTATTTAATTTCAGCTGCCATCTCCTAAAATATCAGAGGTGGCTCCGCAGGGCTGCCTTGTTGCTGTCGGTCCTTCATACCACCGTGTTGGGCCTGGATTCTCCACAGCTGCAGAAGGTCTTATCTGGACCTAACCCTTAAGATTTCAGGCTTCAATTCTGAAAGGTATTCAAGTGTAACTTTGAGTAATCCTGCAGCTGTCAGACTGATCAGTCCAACTAGCACACACTCATAGTCACACATGTATTTTCATATTCTGAAGTGCTGATGTCTTTATATTTGTTTTCTTTGACAGTTTTTCCCTTCTAAAGACATAGTCTGCCACTGACAAAAAGACAGACAACCACACCATTTTAATTACATTATCCCAGGCTTACCTATATTGCTATTCAAGCAAATAGTTACTATAACTCAGTATGGCTACTTAATCTCACACTTAGTGCCTTGTACGTTTACATACAGTTACATGATAGACCTGACAGTGGGAGATAGAGAGGAAAATATTACTGCCACATTAGGAGAGAAGAATGATGAAATAGCTCTAGTTCAAAATCTATACACATTTAAAAAAAAAAAACAGAACTGTTCTTGCTAAGCTTTGGATTTGTAGTATGATGATTAATGGCCCCATTTAAATAAGAAAGATGGTGTGACAACGTATTTCCCTGTAAAAGTCTCCCAGTATTTGGTTCAGTAATTTTAAACCAAATACATTCTTGGCAATTAAGTTTCACTGTCAACATAGTCTGTCTGTAGTTTAAAGAAATGAGCATTTGCTAATGAGTCTGCCTGTAACGGTTCCTTCAGGGTTCATATGTTCTACCACAAAGTCTAGGACAATTTCTCACTGATAGGAATTGTCAGTTCTTAAAGACCATTGATAGCTGGTGACACACAATTATAACTTATTTCCTAATGCCACATACAGTTTTCCCCATGATCATGTGACAGTTCATTCATTTTTGTACAATGAACTAAAATACCTGCATACCTAAGAACAACTGAAAACTCCTGACACATCCATCAGACAACGCTGAGAAAAGCATAGTCTTGGTTTTTCTTCTCTTTTTTCTTCCTACAGAAATCTTTTCAGCTGACATTAAAAACAAAAAAAAATCAACACTATTAATGGTCTACTTGTCAAGTAAATGGGAAATGTAAATCAGAAGGGATGGGAACACAAAGCTTTCTCTGGCCTATCTCAGAGCTCAGGAAAACTTTGCTCACACTTCTCACTTGCCGAGTGACAGACCAGTCTGTGCCGTGAGCTTGAACTGCTGAATATCTTGGCCCCCCTGGGATCCTCTTCCTTTCACCAGGGTAGTTAACCCTCAGAATTGCTTCCCTTCCTATTTATCCCATTCCTTCCAGGCTTCACAGTTTTCTTTGTCATTGCAGGGAAAAGCAATTAGAGCCATTTTTTGCAGGAAAGTCCATTAGTCCCTTCCAGCTGGGCTTACATTTTTTGTAACGCTCCTTACTTTTTCCTTCCCAGATTTTTCTCTTAGCCCAAGCCAATTTATTGCATACCATTTTTTCCACTTTTCTTCCTTCTTTCAACACCATATTCTTTACCACGTTGGACACCCAATAAGAAAAGAGTTGGGTGTCACTCAGATGTGCCTTAAGGCTACCGAACAGCCAGCCACCTACACCTTAGACAGACTTTATGAACCCCTCAGAAAGGGATGTGGCTGAACAGGGCACTCAGATCACATACCACACACCACCACGAGACTGGTTAGGCTTGGTGTCTTACAACATCGTGGAGTTAATCAGAAACACAAACCATTACACTCCCTCCCTAGCAGGCCTTTCCTTGGTCACATTGTCTCTGCTCACATCGTCCTTCCTTCTATTCTGTCTTGTGGTCAGGGCTATCAGAGAGGAGTCAGGAGGAGGAAAAGTCTCCTCCGTGCCAGTGTTGCACTTGTTTGTGGACTGCTTGAAGCTGCAATTCCCCTTTCTTCCAACAGCCTCTACTGTGCCTACCTGCAGCTGGAACAATTCATCCCTGGCAGCAGGTACGGATTAAGAGCTGACAGCACGTGCGGTATATAAATCAGGGTTGTTGGTGGGCCTTTTCAGAAACATTTTCTGGGTAAGAACTTTTCCCATCACTTGCGATTTAAACTCTGTCATTCAAATAGCACTGGCTCCTGACAGGACCGGGCACACCAATATGCACAGGGCCGTAGCACCGATGGAGCAGAAGGAGCACCAGGTGAGGACCAGTGCACAAGAAAGAGCAGTGCTTGGCCTCCTGCTCCCATTGTGTCCTGGGTTGCCTGGAGCAAGAAGAGCTGCTCCCAAGAGCTGTGGAGATCTTGGCAAGTGACACATTCGTCCCCGTAGCACAGTCCAGAAGAACCCTGCAGTTGCACAGATCCTATGGTTCCAGTATGGAGTGTAGTAAAGATGATTACTCCTTCTCTAACAAATACGAGAAGATGAGGAGGGCAGACTGGAAGGATCTTGTACTCCTGCCCAGTTATGCTTGGTTCAGGGTAGGAGCATTTTTACTTCTCCACACTTCTTTCACACAAAGTTACAGCAGATACACAGAGGAAAGCAAATTTTACCTTGCATGACTGCTTCTCCCTTTTGGAGGGATATTCTGGCCACCCATTTTAAATAACTCCTGCCCTGGGAACGCAAAGGATTATTAGGAAACACTGAAATGAAGCCTTAACTTACATTACAGTAATTCGGTATTTAATGATTTCCTTTGGCATGAGTTAGATGTAAACATATGAACATGATAATTTTATATATATATACACAATTACTCATTCCAATTTATTTTATTATAAGTATGTCATTTTTCATCTTTGTCAACTACAACACACATCAGGACCAGTGAGTTCTTAGCATTTGGTGGTAGGTTGATTTCTTCCAAAGAGTTTTGAGAGAGACACGTGAAAGAGAGACACACATTCCATGTGACAGTAAACAAATTTAGACACAGCAGCCTCTATAAATAATCTATGTTCATCATCTTACATAAGAAAGTGGAAGGTTAGCCACTTATTCCAATCTATTAAATGGTTTGCAGCAGTTTGGTAAGAAAACCTGCAGGCTTTCTCACTATCATCATGCTGTCACGTGGCTGCACTCAGGGAATGGCAGAAGACTAAAGCCCATAAGCATGTGAATATAAATGGAAGTACAAGTCAGTGATTTGGAAACACACAAAAAAAAACCTCTAGAAAAACAACATTAAGAGAACAAGAGGAAGCAATTTTTCTTTTCTGATTCTGAATAATTTGTCACTTTATACAATATTTACTAAAAAGCCACAAGAGAATAATTTGGAACTTCCTACAGATCCCAGAACATAAAGGTCAGAAGCATGTGCTCCAGTCCTGCCTCAGCAAGGAGCACCCAGTCTGTTCAGGAAAGGATTCCTGAGGTCACAGCACAGGAACCGAAAGGCAGGGGGTTTATTCCTAGCCAGGAAAACTCCTTGCACCACCTTGGATAAGTCACTTTTCCACTCGGTGTTTCTTCCATCTGTAAATAATCGAAAGATACCTCCTAACCCCTAAGTGGGATAGTGCATCCTGTAGTACTCCCCATGAGAGAGAGATCTGGTTCTTTGTCTCCCCTGAATATTGCTGGTGTGGTGAGCAGGGATGAGAAAAGCCTTTGAGTTAAGGGAACAGGATTTGCTCAGCAGAAGTCACATACAGGACAGCTATAAGCTGTCCTACACAGGTGTCCTGTAAGCTTCAGGGCAGGGAATCTCAGCAGTAGTGCAAATCCAGGAAAAACATTTGTCAAGGAAAATAGGAAAGACTGTTCCTGTCACGTATGGAGGTATCAACTCCTAGCTAGTCTACCCATGTTGAGGAAAAGTTTAAAAAAAAAAAAAAAAAGTCAATTTTCTCCTTGGTTTTCATTCTGCAGGTATAATGGGGCCAGCTGCCTGCTAGCTCACTTATGATCCTCCTTGGAATGAAAGAATTGGAGAACTGGAGAGAAGAAATATTTTCCACACCTTGTTTCCACTCCACCCACGTTCACTGGCCCACATACTGGCATCTTCGTGGGGCTAAATAAGAAAATACCACTCATGGAAGCAGCTCAGAAAATCCTCAGCCACCCTCTCTTAAGCAAAGGAAAAGCAGGGAAGGCGTCATGACAGCAGAGCATCTTGGATACACAACCTTCAAAGATGATTAGGGAACTGCATATTAAAACTGACCTCTCATCTTCTTCTGTTATTTTTTTATTGTAATCCAGGCAGATAACACCGTCTATCACAAGGGAGGTTGCGTACTTTCCTCATTCCTGATTCTTTATAATTTCCCAAGCCTTGCTTTTTTAGATTGAAATGAGCAAAACTTCAGGATCTAGTGAAGGTTTATTGATTTTCTGAAAGACTTCAGCCTGAATCACTGGGGCTGTTTCCAAATAAAAGGGGGGGGGGGGGGGGGGGAAGGTTGTTGTATTTATGTTCGAAAAAGATCCGGCAACACTTGCTTTATAAAATTCCAGTACTCTCCTTTCACCCTCCTCTTTCAAAGTAGAGATGGACACATGGTATCAGGAGTTGTTTTCATATCTGGGATAGGTATTTTTGTATGTATATCTGGGATAGGTTAAACCACGACAATTCTTGTGTAAATCCACCCTCATATGATCAAATTGTAACCCTTTGGAAAACACATGCAATATAACCTCCTTGGTATTAGCTGCAAATTTTCCAAGCAATCCCACTTCCTCTCAGCATCCTCCACCACAGAGATGATGCAGCTCTAAGCTACTATGGGATTAAAGACCTTGGCCATGACACTTGAATTCAGAGCATGCAACATCTCATCTGCATTGCCTCTGCTTCCATGCTGTGCTCTGAAACCCTGGAAGAGGAATTTGCCTGATTCAAATACAGGGACGATATGGACCAGTCCCATGTAGAGCAGTTTGGGAAGCACAGGTGGAGGAAAGCAGGACCTGAATTTGTCCTACCAAGCTTCAGGCCTGACTAGTGAGAAGGCAAATAGAATGGGGCAAAAAGTCGGGTGCAAGGAAGGGAATGAAGATTAGGGATTAATGAAGACAGGTTACGAGGCAGACAGGATAACTAGAAGCCAAGTTTGAGGAGAAAGATTGCTAGAAGAGATAGGAAGAAAGGATGTAACAGGTTGAACAGGTACCTCAAAACAAGAAGGCAGGGGAGAACTGGGGGAAATACCCAGATGCTAGGCATATTTGGTAAAGGGAATACTTACCGTGTCTCGGTGTCTCAGTGCCAAAGAGACAAGACCGAAATGGAGATCAGTTGTATCCGACTACAGCACAGCCCCTTTACAACTTGACACGGAACAAAATGTTCCCAGGCCTCCCTTAGCGTCACCTTAGCGTCAGCAAATATCTTTACCCTTTCCCCACAAATGAATGACAACTTTCCACTGCTATCAATTCCTTACCTTAAAGGAAAAAAGTCTGAAAACAGACCTCAGGATTCCAAGCAGAGCTGTGTGAAACTACATCTTTTTTCTCCTACGGTAGGGGGAAAAACAAGAATCTTGAGAATGGCAAATCTGGGACCTAAGCAAAAGATTTCTATATCTGAATTCAGTAAAGGTAGTACTTACATATGAAGTTATTCATAATCTGATGTGAGGCTATTCCTCAAGTACTACTCATATCCTTTGCATCGTAAATTGACTATCCAAATGAGTAGGTAATTTCACTGTGCCTCTTCACCTATCTGTAAAATGGGTATGATAGCAACCCCTCACCTCAGGAATATGCTGGGATAATAAATTAATTAGTGCTTGTGAACAGACAGGTGTTCAAGAGCAACAGAAAGAATCCAGGAGGAAAATTATTATGCATCCAGAATGGGTTTGAATGGTGTGTAGTAAATAAGGCATGGGAGCACACAGTGAACAAGAAGAGAAAAACAAAACTCAATAGCTGCTTATTCAGCTGAATACAGTATACTAAACCAAGCAGAAACCATGTGAAAAAAAATACCGTTCAGGCGTGTCATTAAAGGCTATTACACCTGTATGCAGGAGGAGTGCAAAGGAAGATTCCATAGCAGTGCAAAGGAAGATTCCATAGCATACTTAGTATTTTCAACTGCAGTAAGGAGCATTTTATAATACCAAATTTCTTTACAATATTTGAGAATATGAAAAGGATGTAGCAGAAATTACAAATTATTTGACAAAATGGAGGACTCGTATATTTATGACATTTTGCCCATGAGTCCTGCTATTAAAAAGCAAAGCTTGAGATCTTGCCAACTACTCTGTGCTGTAAAATATTATTATGCCAGTGGGGAAGACACAGCTTGGCAACACCTGACACTAGCCAGATGTTAAATGAACTGCAGTTAACTTATGTCCATACTACACTCATAAAAAACTTGGACCTTTGGTACCTCTGACATGCTTCTCTTCTACAATGGTGATTTCAATATGGTGGCAGATGGGAACTCACAATTTAAATGAAGCATCACTTCAAATCTGTGAACAGTCCTGAAAAAAACCAAAATGTGCATAGGGTAATGCTAGTGTCTTCTTCCCTGCTTCACTAAATGCTCTAAGTAATTTGATTGCCTCAACAGAGGACATGCAATGTATTTTTTCCAGGTGGGTATTACAGAACTAACCCCGGGGGTTACAGTTCATGTTCAGCTGTGCATGCTTATCAATAACACAGACTCAGAGCCTGAACCCCATCTCTGTGACACCAGTGTGAAAGTAAATTCATCAAAGTTAGTGGAGCTATACCAGTGTGATGGTCTAATCCAGTATTTATTAAAGTCATCCAAAGCCGATTAGAGATTTCAGTGGGCCCTAGGGCATCGCCTTGAGATTGCCTCCAGTGTGTGACGGAGATATCTTTATTTCCTTAAAATTCTCAGAACTGGGGTAGTGACTTTGCCTGAAATTTATCTCCATATAATCTCTGATCATGAGCTAAAGAATGCATTTTTGCTTAATGCACATAGAAACATGAAATGTATAACTTTATCTTTATGTTCAAAAAAGCTTGCTCCAAATACAAGTCCATCTCCTTTAAAATTTAACACATCTCTTTACTATGCTACTACCAATCCTGCTGACACAGCAGTGACACTTGTCATATCAGGAGAAAGATGGCTAAGCTTGAAATATTTAGTATTGTTATAGCACATCGGAGGTACTATACAGACTATCCTATACGGACACTGTAAGGAGTAGAAAGGATGGTAATGCTCCTTTATAGTTAGGGTGCAGCTTCTTTTGAGAAGACTGGCTTCTTTTATAGCAGTTTAGAGGAAAATGAAGTTCCATTGAAACATTTCACAAAATCTGTAGCTGGTAAAGTATGACACCTCATCTGTCTCTGTCTTTTTTAAGCAATAAGATCATTTGTAAATATTCAAGTAGTAGGATTTGATCATGCATTTCTCTTTTTTAAATCTAGTTTTATATTCTTTTACTTTTATATTTTAGAAATATTTTACATTTATATGTAAGTATGTTCTTCGGTGGAATTGTACATCCCAGAGTGCGGAGCTTATTTTCTCCTAAAGTTTCACTGTCTAAATAATATTAAATATTTTAATTTTAGATTCTACCTTTCATGTTCAAATTCAGTAGTTTGTTTCTCCAGGCCACATTCAAGTGTTGTAAAATTGAAATATACAAAATCTAATATAAAGTATATAACTTAAATTTGAAATAATAAAATTTCACAAACAAAAATTTCTGTAGAAAAGGACCTAAAATTCAAAGTTAAGATGTCATAGGGCATATTACCCTTTCAAGTTTCAGTGAAGATTAGAGTTTTCATAGAACCTACCTTTCCCTGTGATTGGATTGGTCCCTCCAAATCATTAAGTAAATCTTCTATCAAGTAGAACTAAATTCACACAGATAAGCAATCCCACTGAAGTCAACAGAGATAAGAATAGAAATGTTCTCCTCTTAAAAAATAAATTGAAACAATATCCAAAAGAAACCTCACTTCATAAATAAAACACTGAGACACTGATTTTCCCCCTTGACTTGTGTGATGCTTACTATGGTGGAAATAATTGATTTACGGCAATATCTCTTTAACATGGCAATTTTTTGCTCAGACACTCCACGTAGAGCCCAATCCGTCCTTACACATTTGATTCTACCTCTTTAGCAGGATGTATAATGAAAGGCTCCAAAAATTAAAGTACCTGAATTTAACTGGGTTTTCATCTTCAGTTTTACTTAATCTTTATGTGCATACAGGTCTTTCCTAAAATAGCACAGCAGTTCATTCTGATGAGCAGTCACCAGATCAGCTAAGGAATTAACCTTCTCCAGAGGGTTGGAATAGAGCAAATATTTCAAAAATGTGTTCCTCTCTACTTGTGTGCTACCATCCTTGTCACAAATAGTAAGGACGATGTTTTCCTGGCTGCTAAGGACAATCTTTGTAGCCCCAGAGGAGGCAAACATGCAACATCCATAACAGGCTGTCCAGAAAAGGAGTAGCAGGAGAAGCAGCACTCCTGCTCCACTTATCAAGCATATGCTCCGCCAGCTCCTGCACTACATTTGCAAACAGAAAATGAGATTCCTCTGCCCTAACTTAGTCTATACTCATCACCCTAAGCTCCCCTGACAATTGACAGGCAAAACGAGACACCATCAGAGATTAGTGATGGGCACCTATCTCCAGATGAACCTCAGACGGTGCCTGTGCCTAACCTCAAGATGCCTAAAATTGGAAGAGAGAAATCCTATCCTGAATGACTGGAAGAGAATCACATTGCGTGCTCTGAACACCCATTTCTCTTTAATTTTTACAAATGAAGGATGACAATATCCTTCCCTTTAGAAATTTGTCCTATAAGGACCTGGCCCTCCTCAGGAAAAATTCTTATTTCAATACATGGTTTTCCAGAGTGCTAAAAAGAGGATCAGGTCTTTTATGGACATTATTCCTTGGGTCAGAGTAAAGGGATAAGCAAGAGAACGCAGGAGACAACAAGGCAGGACTATGGAAGGAGAGCTGAGGGTGCTACACTTTATTCTGTTGCACCACCTTCCCCAAATTACATGATGAATACAGAAAGCAGCTCCAGCAGCCTAGGCCCATCTTCAATCAAACTGCTTCTCTGAGGCAAGCACTCACCAGCACACATACCAAACACATGCACGTCTCCAGTTCAAGCTCTCTGATGTGCACAAAGAATCAAAATAAAATGCTTTCGGGGGGGGGGGGGGGGGGGGGGAGACCTGTGGTTTCCTTTAGCTCTTTTACATTTGAGCTGAAAGCCAAGCACTCAAAAGCACATGCTGAAGAGGCAATCTGAGACTTCTGTCTGGACATAAGGAGACCAATATGGAGCAGGAAGGCAAGCCTGCAAGTGGCAGTAGGAAGCAATAGCTGAATTTTTGCTTTTGCTGATGAGATTGTAAAATACGAGACAGACTCCTGTAAAGCCTTCACATAAAACTGGAGAAGAGATGGGGAGGGTTCTCTGTGTAACAAATTAAAGAAGCAGCAGCAGAAACAGTAAAGGTTATAGTTGTAGAAGCAAAGAGAGGACAAGGAAAGCTGGAGGCTTTTTATAGGAGATGACAATGGAGAGCTTTGATTATAAAAAGTCATTATAGATATAAACAAAAAGCAGATTCAGTGAAGATCAAAACAGAGAAACATGACTGAAAAGAGCATAAAAGGGAGAGAAATCTATCTGACGAATGTAAACAACTTTTCAGTGTGTGAAGAGTTACTAAAAGAGATGGAGGGTGGGGAAGGATTTTGCCCAGAGAGACAAATGGAGTCAAGGACCGTTGTTTTCAATGGTCACATTCACATCAAATGCTTCAGCACCTTTCTTAATGGGCGAAGAAGGGTTGAGCCTCAAGGAGCAGAGAGTATCAGCCCAAGTCTCGTCGGCTTTTGGTGACAGACCTCCGATTTTCGCAAATAAAAAAGTTTGGGAGCTCTGAGATGCGTCCCACTCAGAGGGAGATGCTGGTCACAGCCCGCTGCGGTCCAGGAGAGCTCAAAGGGTCTCACTTAGTATCGCTGTTTATAGGTTCGGGAGACGATTGACTTTTGTCATCAACAAATTGCTGGGATACCAGTAGAACTGGTACCGTTTCACGTGAGTTGATTCAGATAAGGAAGGCTCCAAGGCTGCCAGAGAATGACTTAAGATTCAGATACGGGATGCTCCAAGGCTGTCAGCAGAGGACTGAGATATGTCCCAAGGTTGTCATGAAATGACTAATTATCCCTACTCCCTTCCCCAGCGTCCGCCAGACAACAGGAGTCCTTGGTACAGTCACTGCAGCTCCTTGTCTTAGCCGTGTAAGAGTTCCTGGTACAGTGAAGGGACGCTTAACCACCCAACTCATCACACTTATGCCAAGGCATAGCGAGACTTCCTGAGTTCGTAAATCAGCCCGGAGAGGGGGAAGAAATGCACCAGCCCAAGGAGAGAGAGAAGAGCAGAGAAGTTAGAAGTGAGAAAAGCCAAACACTTTTACATGAAGTGGTAAAAGCAGAAGTATGCCTTTTTGTTTACAGAGCTGAGAAAAATCATAGAGCTGAGATCTGGCCTTCAGAAAATGATTGATTCCTTTAAGCGGATAGTCAGTCATTTCACTTTTAAGATCCGTATTGTTTTATTCGAGAGCTCGTACTATCAACTTTCAGAGCAAAAGTGTGTGACTTGTCCCTTCTTGAGCTGTAAAACGTGCCTGTTGCTATGTTATAGGAAAAGGGCAAATCAATAGTGGACAGTATTTGGTCGAAACAAACCTTTTCATTTCAGCTTTTACTCCTTTGTGATGTAAATTTAGGAGTGATTTTGAACATGTAATGAACTCCAGTTGCAGTTGGTCTTGCACTATAAAACTTCAGCAGGCTGGAAGAGGGAGAGGTCTGACATTACCCACTTACCCTCCTGCCCACGGCAGGACAAACACCACTGCTGACTGGCTGAAAACTGTTTGAAAGTGTGTAAGAAAGGTTAGATAATGATAGAGCTTTCACGGTTTCCCTGAGCAATCTGTTCCAGTCCTTAACTCTCCTAACCATTAAGAACTTCTTTCTAATGTCTAATTTAAATCTCCCTTATTGCAGTTTAAACCCACTATATCTTGTATCCATAATGAATGTGGTGAATAATTGATTCCCTTCCTCTTCGCTGCTACCTTCTGCACATTTGAAAACTGTATCCTTGCCTTGTCTTTCCTTTCTAGAGAGCAAACAACCCCACTTCCTTCAGTCTTTCCTTGTAGGCCATGAGGGTTTCTAACCTGTGATCATTCTTGCTTTTCTCCTCTGGGCTCTTTCCACCTGGCTCATATCTCTGTTGAAATGGGATGGCCAACATGGAACACAGTATTCTAGCAGAAGCCATACAAACGCAAGGCATGGCAGAAGAACTCTTCTGCATGTCTCACAGACAGCATTTCAAAGGACATACCCCAGGCTGCAAAACAAATGAATAAATAAACAACACAAAGCAACAGTAAGATACTACTGACCTAGGTTCAGCTTGTTATTTCCTACAAGCCACAATCCCCTTCTGTTCGACTGCTGCCTCGTTCTGTATGTGGGCAGCCTAAGCTCCTGTCTAAGCATAGTACTTCGCATTTTTCTTTACTGAACTGTACCCTACTTTCTTCAGGCCATTTCTCTAATTTTCAAGATCATGTTGAATTCTAAAATGCAAGTGACTTCTTCCAGTTTGCTGTAATCTACAAACTTAAAATATCAGTGAAGAGCCAGGAAAAAGAATTCTTAAACGTTGGTATATCTTTCATTAAGAAAACATCATTCATTTTAGAAACTAGGACCTCTAAGCTGTACTGCATTTTTTGCTGTGCGAGTCATTACATTTTCCACAGTGCAAAGTTCACAGCTCCTTCAAAACTTAAAAACTGTCTTAACATTTTAAGGAACCTCTTCTAGGATAAGATTTGCATATGTCAGGATTTCTCCAAGACATGTGAAAACCAGAAGAAAATGGCTATTGGCCAATAAAAATAAGTCATTGATCCACTTGCTTCCCATATGCACTCTACCAATGTTTTTCAGATCCTATCATATGCATGATTGCTTATCAGAAATAGTACTAATATTCCAAGCCTTCAGCTGGACCACAAGCCAGAAGTATTTTATCAGCTACCAAAATGCTCGGAGCTATTGGCAAGGCTTACTGTACAATCCCCATTAAGAACTGGCTCAGCAGCTCTAACCACTGAAATTAAATGCATTGTTTTATTTATTAGAAATAAAGCAGATGCAAGAGAATGAGAACAACCTCTGCTGAATAGTGTAGATGATTAAGTACACCTTAAGGAACTGTTTTTAAAACTAATTTTTAAAATTTAAAAAAATGAGGGATAAAAAGTATCTTACAGACCCATCGTGCTAGCGACCTTTGGAAGTGGCTTGGGGAATTTTAGAGAAGTGAGTTTGGTCTGTTGGGTTCAGACATGTATCGATTTAAAGGGCTGGCTAAACTGCATTGCTGATAGAGGCTGAGAAGCATGTGGACTAGCCCAATAGTGAGATTTCTAGTATTTGCTTATATTGATCCAACTCTGTCAAGAAAAAAGTAAATTCTTGTTGGAGATTGCAGTCACTTAATTAAATCAAATCTAGCTAGCTCAACGCACATCACAGCAAAAGTTCCCTGGAAGGACACAGGATTTGTGGGTAGCTCTCAGAAAAATAACCTTCCTTTGAGATGTCTATATGAATGAAGGAGATTGTGTGAGAAAGACATCTGAATATTCCTTCTCATGCTATCTTATCAATCTTCCTTTGGGCAAAAGGAAATGAAAATCTCTTTTTTTCCTACTTAAAAATCTGTCTTGTTAACAAAGAGCCATATCCTTAAACAGATGCAAACAAGGAAAACAGAACCCAGGCAGAGAGCACAAGCATGGAAGAAGGGGGCCCTACTTTGCAGTGACTTCTACTGGCACTTTCAAAATGCAAATCCTTTGGAAATGCCACTTGACTTCATGCAGAATGCAGTGGCAGACAATTAGTTTTAAGATTCAGCTAGAGAAGCAGCCGCCTCTGCTTGTTTTCCACCAGTTCTTTAGCATCCACACAGATTATGGGTGACCAAGGTCATTTCCTTCTTGGCCAAGAGCTAGTCAAACTCACGTCCTCCACCTCCAGAAGGGATCATAGTCACCCGGCTCTCCTTAAAAGGCAGGGGATAGGGACGTTCTTCATCATTCTGGTGGACCATTCTGGAAAATGGTCTTTCCATTTTCCATAAGGGAAACTGGGACTCAGGGGCTAGAAACAGATCCAGGACTCTAGCCTAGTGGCTGGGGTAGTCACAGAGGAAAGATGACAATTTCATGTCAGATGTATCCTCATTTCTAAGCAGACTGCTCCCTTGGCGGTGAAAAACTTCAACAAGAAGGGCAGAGCTGACTCATTCCCCATGTCATAAGAGCTGCCAGTTAGGGCAGTCCCCCAGCCAACCTCAGCCTGAATACCCTCAGGATGGGAAGGTGCCCGATTCCAGCTCTATCAGACCCTGAGCTGTTCCCAGTGGGTTTCAAAGGGGTGGGGTGCCAAACCCCAGAAAACACAGCACTAAGACCCTGTGCTCAGGTTCCCCCGTCGGTCAGCTTGAAGCAGCTCCTAGTTTGACATGTCAGCAGTCGTGAGCCTCACAGCAAACGTCTCCTCTTTCCTTGTACGTCTTGCAGGGTTGCTCAGGATCTCGCCCCCAGAAACGGAGGACAGCACAGCCGAGTCCGTAGGACTTGCACCCCTTTGGGGATCCTGATCGGAGTGCGGTGCTGCGTTACTCAACCTTTCAGCCATATGGGACACATCGCCAACCATCTTGGGGCAGGCTGGCACCACCAAGCACGAGGTCACCTTCAGCGGCCTTACCTCCGACCCCCTGCCAGGGAGCAGGGCAAGTAGATCTGATCTTAGCCCTCTGATGAGAAGAGATGGCTTAAGAGATGGCCGTCCTCAGGCCAGGCTTCTCTCCCACCCCTCACGTTGCCCATTGCCGTCTGGCCTGCGGCACCGGCGCAGCCCTGGCCCCACGGCGGGGGTGTCGCAGCCCCACCACGGAGCCCGGGAGACCCGGTTCTGCTGGGTCCGGCGGGTTGCCGGGACGGGAGGCGGGGGGGAGCCGCTGGTCCCGTCGGTGAGAGGAACGCTCCCGCCCGCCGAGCCGGCAGCCCCGCCGCGGGCAGCCCTGCTCCCGCTGGCCGCGGCTGCGCACGTCAGGGAGGGACCCGTCATGTCAGTCAGGGAGGGACCCGTCATGTCAGTCAGGGAGGGACCCGTCATGACAGGAAAGGTTTCCCGCCACTCACCATCCCCACCCGGCATATATATATAGGGGACGCCGGGGCAACGCCGGCCCATCCCAGCCGGGCAGCGGGCTCCGAGGCGTCATGGCCCTCGCCCGGGCGGCGGGGCGAGCAGGTGAGGGCGGAGGGCGAGCGGGCCGGGCCGGGCCGGGCCGGGCGACCACCCCCCCCCGCCGACGCCGAGCTCTCCACAGGTGCCTCCGCGGGGCTGGCGTTGCTGTGGTTGCTGGTCTGCGCCCCGGGAGACGCCGGCTGCCGCCTCCTGAGCGTGGCCGATCTCTTCGACCGGGTGATCCGGCACTCGGGCAGGATCCACAGCCTCTCCACAGCGCTCTACGCCGAGCTGGTGAGGGCCGGGACGGCCCCGCCGCCCCGCGGAACAGGGTTCCCGCCGCCCGGGGAGCGGCCACCGGGGGCGGGACGGGGGACGGGGACGGGGGGGGGGTGTTGCTCTCGGTGTCTCCTCAGGTTTTTTTCCCTCGTAGGAAAAACGCTTTCCTCCCCGTGACAACGAGCTGGGGAAGCCCGCTCGGAAGTGCCACACGTCGGGGATGCTGACCCCCAACGGCAAAGAATACGCCCAAAAAATCCCGGTAAGGCGGGCGGCGGGGTGGGGGGGACACACACCGCCTCCCTTCTCCCCCCTGAGGAAAGGGGAAGATACCCCCCGTCCCGTCCCGTCAGAGCCCCCAGATGTCTCAGCCATGGGGCTGCGGTGGTCCCTCACGCCGGTCGGGCTGGAGACGGGCAGAGAGGTTCTGCTGCCTCCGGTGCTTCATCACCAGTTCGGGTTGAAGCAGCTGCTAAGTGTTGACCCCAAACAGGTGCACATCACGGAGGTGTTGCATCTGAATCGTTGGTTCGTTGCGTTTTAAAGGTGTGTACGGTTACATATGCTCAGATCACAGTAAGGGTACTGCAGTAGTACTTTGTCCAAACGACTGACAGACATCCCTCCCTTTGGTTTTGTTGTGGCAATCTCTGTGGGACACAAATTGAGAAAACTGTGTGTGACAGACAAGTTAAATTAATCAGTGTCCCTGCAAAGTACAAAAAGCAATCGAGAGAAAAGTAACAGTCATTATCTCTGAATCGGTAGTTAGGTAGAGGGAAAAGAACAGCAAATTGTTTTAGATAGATGTAATGGCAAAGAGAAGAAAATCATTATTAGTTTAGAGAAGAGCAGGAAGAGTTTCTTTAGACAAAAAGCAGACTGTAATATCAAGGATACAGCAGCGGAAGAAACTTTTGCCTCAGGGAGGAGATGGATGGAGATGAATATTAACATTTTGCTCTTTGGTTGTGCTGGAGTGAGGAGCTTCCCCCCAAGGCATTTAGAAGCTCTCCTGGAAGGGCAATGGGAAATGAGGTCCTGCCTGCTTTAGGAAACTTTAACCAGTCAACCTCATTTCTGAACTTACATTGCAAGAGAGGTCTTACAGCCATTGAGTTTCTGTTAGAGAAGCAACCGTCCTGACGACCAGGCACCTTCAGGGAAGTGTGTCTGCAGCCAACCTCTAGCCAACACAGCGATAGCCACGGCAGGTGCGAGGAAACACCCACGCTTCCATACCAGCAAACAGAGATGTCTAGATGAGGATTCCTGGGCTCTTGAGACACCTAGGAGTTCCTGAAAACTTTTTTTAGTACCCAGTAAGTTTGACAGGAACGACACCATTTTGCTAATGCTGTATGCACAGTTTTGGGTATTACAGAGCTTAGGAGTCTAAGAAAGCTGAAAACAAGACAAATAAATACAACTTTTGGGTGTTGCTTATACATAAGCAAACAACCAGAGGCAGAGTGGCCCTCAAGTTCTGAATGTTTGAAAGCTACTGAATTGCAGGTGTAAATCTTAATCCCACTGAGATTTCACAGTGAGACTGTCTAACAGTGTTCATATGACCTGCTGCAAACTAACAGAGAAATTCTTTACTGTTTTAATTTATCAGAGAGAAGAACTCACTCACTTGATACTGAAACTTTTGCAAGCCTGGAAAGAACCACTTTCCCACTTCAACCAGCATATTGAGCACCATCAAGAGCTACCTGATGACAGCCTTAGCAAAGCTAAGCAAATCAGCAATATGGTACATGAACTGAAGACTGGAGTTGAGAAAGTAACAGAAAAGGCAAGATTTTCGATGTAGCTTTTATTTGTACTAGTCATGTGGTGTGAGTGACTTGGGGAGGGGGGGCGTGCTTGCTCTCACTTGGGCTATAGCCTTAATGCCAACAGAGGCTCTGATCCAGCAATGCTGGACTTCATTACAGATACAGGAATTTTTCAGTCAAAGGATGTGACTTAGTTTACGGATTGGAAGATAGGTAGATGCTATTATATATGTCCATATGTGCAGAGCAATATTTTATTGATATGAAATATATGAAGGAAAGACACAAGTACAAAGACTAGAGCAATTTACAGCTTCACATATGAGCCAGTAATGACTTGACTTTTCTAGGGCAGTAGAGGAGATGTGGGTAGACTGTGACAAATACTTAATTATTGTTTTCAGTTTTATTTGGATTTATATTCTAAGTAATTCAAGTATCACTGCTGTCTGCTGCAAAGAGCTTCTTCCTAAGGCAACAATTTTATGCTGGGATAAGTTCTTCAAGACAACAGTGGCATTGCTTAAGTCAGATGCCAGTCACGAAACAATTTCAAAACTCCATTCCAAATTCTGGCAGATAATATATAAATTACTGGATGTAATTTTTTGTTATTTCCATTTCTGTCTTCTCATTACTAGCTAGAAGTCCTGATCTTTGTACTTCTTGTGCATTCATATCTAAACTTATTTGTAGTTTTCGCTAAACATGTGTGGGCTGTGTGTCCATTCTCTGGAATGGCTATGCTGCCAAAGTGTCTGTTTCACTAAAAAGTGAATAATAAACTAGTATCTTTGCACTAGTAGATCACCTTTTAGCTTTATAAATGCAGGTAGGGAATACAAGTTTTAAAATAAGCAGCTTATCACTAGAAAAGGAGGAATTGTACCCTGCTCTAAAATGCAGCCCTGATTAGGGTGACTCATAGTTACAAATGGAAAGCCCATCTTCCAAGTGCAGCCATGGTTCTGGCTTAATGGCCTTAAAGTTCAGTGGTACTCAACCTCAAAGCTTGACCTTTGTTTGCTTCATTCTGTAACTGAAGCAATCCATCAAACTCTAAACGAGCTACACACTTCTAGTATATTTACCTGATTTTATTTTTCTAAAACACCTTTGAAGGAATTACTAAGAAGGAAAGCTTTGAAGTTTTGACCTCTCTGTACTATGGACATACCACAAGGTAGAAATATAATTTAAAAAATGAAGCAAACAATGCAAATTCATTCCAATATTTTGCAGCTGTGTTTTTCTGTAAGACATTAATTCTAAGCTTGGTTCTGTTGTGAAGCTGCTACTCTGAGAGGTGATAACAGTCTGCAGAGTTCACCAGGTTAAACAGCACCAGTGAATGCTCATGTTAGAAGCTTCCCTTTACAAAACTCATTAAAATAAATGGCTAAAGAATCTCAAGACTGACTTGCTCTATTATTTCAAGAGGAAATAACAATTACCAAATAGAGGTTCCTCAACTTAAACTCAGATGGAGTTATACCCTGGTATTCTTGTATTGCTAGTATATCAGATCAGTTCAGGCTAGTCTAAAGGTTGTATCAATACTGTTAAGATAAAAAGGCAATGTTATTCTATGTAAGGAGCTTTACATATATCTTCAATAAGGACAAAAATGGTCTGGAGTTGAACAGCCCAACATAGTGATGCCCCAGTTGACTTCTGCACTAGTATTTTAAAGACTTGTTGTATACGTAGTTATGAGTTGTACGTCTTTTCCTGTTTTCAATACAGATGCAGTCTATGGGGATCATCAGCAATTCATTAAATGGAATGGCATCATCTGAAGCCACTGGTTTATCAATTAGTAATGAAGCAAACATGATGAGTGACTCTGATTTTATTCACTGTTTCAGGAGAGACTCCAATAAAGTACAAAGCTACTTAAAAATTCTTAAATGTAGGATTATGCCAGAAAATAGTTGTTGAGTTGTAATCTCTTGACAGGTAGTCTTCAGCATGTTGTTTATAAAGATGAAAAATTAGAATATATAAATTATCACATTTACAGTAATTGTAATAGGAAAGCCGTTTTGAAATTCTTTGGCAGCTACTTGACACAGTTGACCTATGCAGATGAAATATTAAATAAAGCATCATGTGTGTATGTGGGTTAATGCACCAGATAAAAAGGAGTACTCTAGCAGTAGATAAATAAATGTCCTTGCACATTACACTGTGACAGACTATATTATGGCTGATTCACACAGTTTAGATATATACATAGTTGAAAGTGGAATCCAGTTTGTTAAACCTCGGTACAAATACATCTATATACTATCAATAAAGTATATTTTTATGTAAAAAAAAAAAAGTTTCCCCCCATTTCTACATACATACATACCTGCAGAATATTGCTTAACACTGAAGAGTGGTATTGCTGTCGATCAGTTCAGGTAACTGCAGGGCCCCTGGCAGACTTCTATGTTCACATCACACTTCCTACTAATTTCTATGAGCCTTCACGTGTGCCCCGTAAGATCTAGTTCCTAGCACTTCTATTCATTTTGAATGCTCTCTTATACCTGTAATAGCTTCACCAATTTCAGTGGAAACTCCTAAAGGAAAAGTCTCTATATGAAAGGTAAGTCAGAATTCTGGTCCAAATACCATTTCAGTCTGAGGGCTGAGCTTGGCTGATGTAGCAATAAGCCTCTTTCCCATAACACATGCTGGCACAGGGCTTGGGTTTTACAGTAATAATGACAAACTCCATAGCAAATAAAAACCCGAAAGCTGTCAGATATCTTATAGCGATCACATTCTCCTAGCAGTGGGGTGGTGCTGATGGCTGTTTATAGAACAAAACATCTTTGAATTCAGATCCTAAATGAGCCATTTGAACAGACATAATCAACATGGATTTATTTTTAATATTCTTGACTATTTCATCCCTGAATGCTCTTTTGTGGCCTCCCCTGATCTTGATGGTTGTTGACGGTAGCTGGAGCTTGGGCTGCCAAGAATGGAGAGTAAAATGCTGATGATTATTTAATAATGATACTGGATTAGGGCATGAGAAACTCAGCCGGAAAACATTTCAAAGAAACATTTATGCAGAACAGAGGAACAACCTTTTCAGTTACATCTCTGTAATTACCAATATCCTCAGATATCTACTATCTAGTAGACAGCTGACGTACTTTCTCAACTAGAGGCTGTGAGTGTTCACAACTCACATCTGGTCCCTGTCATGGCAGGTGTGGTAGAAACGCAAGGGGTTATATAGCGCCCACCCTGAAGAAGTTAGTAGCTGCAATTCTTTAAGCAGTAAGATACTAGAAACACATAATGAAATAGCAGCATTCACATGCAAATTTTGAAGAAATTCTGGAAACAAAACACACAGCTCCAAAGAGAGCGAAGGAAGGCTCCTTCGGGCAAACAGAACCAGAGAAGGATGCCCGCTCTTCCTGCATCTACGCGCGATCGCTGAAGATGTAGCAGCAATTAATAGTTACAGCATTTTTCCCACAGAAACGAAAGGTGACAGACACGGGAGGGGTTACCGAGCCAAACGAGGCCGAGGGAAGGAAACTCCCTCCGGGACCAGACCGGCAGTGTCCCCATCCCCGTCCCGCTCCCCGGGGCCCCGCGGCCGGTGGCGCTCGGCACGAGTTGCGAGGTGACTCGGAAATCAACCCGAATGGCTACTAGGAATTTGCACAGCTGGGATGACACACCAGGGGTTGCAGCTGAGGGTCAGCTGGAGAGCATGTTGCAAACGGAGCAGATCATACAAATAGTTCTCGTCTCCTTCAAACAGCAAAACCCTGGGGATGTTTTGCTGTGGAGAAATGCGAAAATAGAGAAAATGAGGAAGCGGGTGCCACAGGAGGAACAACAATGCACCAAAGTATAATCCACAGTCATTCGTACTCGTTAGCCTTATATTTCAAGATTTGCCTTTGGCTGAAGCGAGGCGCGTTGGCAGAACAAAACCTTTCCTATATTGCCAACATCGCCTTGCTTCCTCTTTTGATGGAGAAAAGAACTGAGCAGTGGGCTGAAAAGGACATATTTTTTTTCTCTGTGGCCACTGATGCCTCAAACAGAAACACCAGTGATGGTTGCTTTTTACACAGGGGAGTACTTCATCTCCTACATGATTTCTCCTCAAGACAGCAGTGCAACTAGTTTTTTGAAAATGTAAAATTGTGCGCTACAATTAAATGCTTCGGAGATTGAGAATGCATCATTTGCACCTGAGAATATTAACTTAGAAGAAACAACTTCGCAAATTAATGGAAAAATCAGAAATTCAGGATTGGCTTCCAGTTAAGCGCTGGGCTCACATGCAACAATCTGTAGCAACGTATGTTATAAGTAACCCACGGTGTAATTTCCCTTTGTGGAACAACCTGTCTCCATTAACTTCCCTTGTCAGCCAAATAAATTTAAGAATTAAAAATATCTCCATTGGTCTTCAGACCTTATTCCATGAAACATTGCAGGATGGCCCTAGAATATTGACATTTTTGTATAGTCCAATTCATTTTTTCAGTTATTAGCAGTTGCTTCTGTACGTTAGACATTTCCTCATCATTAACTTTTCCATTTTTTCAGAATGAAGGATGACAGAGACACTCTCAGTGACTGAAAATTCATTTTGTTCCTTTCATAATGTGCTAAATGGTTTTCACAGTGTATCTTAAATTTAGACTGAATCTGATATGTGCTGATGTTTGCATGATAGATTAAGTGACAGATGTCACTTGTAGTTTAACTCTTATCTAAAACCATATGATAGCAAAGCAGAAACAAACGGAAACAGTCTCCTTTGAACGATACGCACTAACGTTCAGCTACGCCGTATTACATTCAAATGTTGACATGCAAAGAAAAAACTACTTGGAAAAACTTAAGAATTCCTCAAGGGTTGAGATTTCTGTGCGTTTGGATGAGTACTGGAGGATCACTGTTGAGGTGGTGTTGCCTTGTGACATCCCCGTCCACCATGCCCAGCTTCATTGCTGAGAATTACAACCAGTATCTATGGGAACACAAGGAATGGGAGTTGCCATTTTCTGGCCATTAATTTAGGTGCAAGCCTGCACAGGGAGCATCTCAGATCCAGGTTTACGTACCTCAGTTTATCTTACACAGCAGCAGTCATCAGGAACATAACTTAGAAGCATGGTCATTAAAGACTTCTCCAGTCAATGGCAATTCTGTCCACTGTGAACCTCTGTCTGCAGGGGCTTTTTGGTCTCCCCACAGTCCAAAGCCAATTCTCAAGTTAATTGGACCCTAATTCCTCTCCGGTCCTTTCTTAAGGCACTGAATTTACAGCTAACTTGCTTGAAATTGGTTTGTCTTTCCTTCTGGTTTGTGAAAATCAGCAACAGTCTTGTTGGTAGAGGGTGCTGAAGCATGTGAACGTACTTAATTTATGTCAGTCTTTCGACTGTGGACCATATATTCGTCAGAGGAGCTGTGCAGCTACAGTGATGGCAACTGGTATTTAAAACCCAGTACTAGTAAATCACAGCGCATAAAACAAATCTGATATATTACTGCAGCTCAGGAGTGACATTTGACCGCTGTACTATTGCTCTGACACTGAAGTTAGTAATGCAGTTTTGTGCCTTAAAGCAGTCCTGTTCTCCTCAGCAGATCATAACAATTAATTCCTGTTTGGCAAAGAATCAATAAAAATAAGAGAACTTTTAGCAAATTATTTCATACTGTAAACCTGTACAACCAAAGTGTAAGCGCTGACACAGGTGTGGTCAGCAAATCCAGCTTTTAGCAATGTTGTATGAGGTCTGTGGAGGAGCTAGCTGGTCTCTCACGTTCACAGTCTCACAGTTGTTCTACACACAATAAAACATGACTGTGGCTGTGCCTGATGTAGACTTGCATAATCTGCACCATTTGTGATACTTTTCAAAAGATCGAGAGCCAGACCTGGAAAAGGAAATCAGCACCTTCTCGTTAGGTATCAGAGAAGCTCCTTTGAGTGCCTGACCTTAAGAATAGACTTTCAGGATCCGCATTCAGACCCGTCTGGGGGATCTCCCATAGGTGGGGCGAGAAAAGCCTCTCCTGTTCCCGAGGCTGCTCAGCTGGGCAGCAAGATCCCTCTGTCAGCAGCACAGCCTGAGGGCACGGGAGTCCACACCTCGGGTAACAAAGCGAGTACTGAGTCTCAGCCCTTTCTCCCTTTCCCTGTCGTATTCTGTATTACATTAGCATTGGTAAGTTGCCAGACTAAACAGAGAGGTGCCCAGCCAGTATAAGTATCTGCTTTGTTTGTGGCCTCTGAAGAGCTGGTTTTCTAACTGCGGCTCGCAATTTGAGGTACCTGAACTCTCCCCAGCCCCAGGACCTCAACAAATGTCCTTCTACAGCCTAGAACTATAGTCTCAAAATGCCACACATAGGAAATACCTCAGATACCCTACAACCATGCTGCAAGGTCATCCACTAGGTCATACTTTTGCAGTCAAAGTAGTACGTTACTGGTTTTAACTGTGAGGTGCCATCAGTATCTATCACATCACTCCATAATACCAGCTGCATTCTACACCTTACACCTCTGCAATGTGCCTGTTACGAAGCATTTCAAACATCTGCTGCAGATTTTGCGTATAATTGTGCTCTCTTTGTTCTTTTATAACTAGTGTGTGTATTACCTGAAGAAAATGAATACTTATTACTTGATCCTTGACATAGAAAAGATTGGCACTGTAACTGTATCTTATTTTTGTATTCATACTGGGTGCTGTTTCTCATTTACCAAGTTTTCAACAGTACGGACTGAAGGGAAACTTCTCCTTTAAATAGCTCAAAATGAGAGGAATCAAGGCTGTATGTGTCATGGGCCTAAACCCATTTTGACTAATTGAATCAGACTATTTTAGGTATCATTCAAAATTCACGTGTATACTTTTAGCGTTTTTAAGAAAGCTTGATCAGCATTTTCAAGTAAAGAATGTTTTATCTGGCATACCAAAACTTTATTCTAGCTGTGGAAGAAGAATAGCAGTAGGAGGTGTTAAGAGATTTGGAGGGCCTTGAAATGGCCTAAGTTTTAATAGGCTACAGTGAAACTAGAACTTGCCCAATTTAAAACAGATATAACATTGTAACTGTGAAACCAATTCTGTACCAGCCTTGCTTGATCTTTGCCTGGTAAGACATCCTTCAGATGTATTCTGTTTAGCACTTCAGAGTTTTGACAGCAGTTCACATTCAGTGCTTGCAACACCATCAACTGAAAGAATTTCCCAGCGAGCACTCTGAATCCCATCTCCCCTCTCCAGAAGTGTTGCTTCTAACACTGATCCTCAACTGACTTGCAGTAAAAGAATACGAGCAGCAGTAAAGGCTCCCTCTCCCCGAAAGGTGAGAGGGACAAATCCCAATCACCCCCACCATACACTGATTTCCTCCAAAATGGGAAGCACTGATGAATGCCCCCACATGCACATACCTCCACTTGATCATTTGATGGTAATTTGGAAATACCTGCATGCCTTTCCTTGTAGGCAGACACTAGCAAACACCATTTCAGAAGAATCTGGGCCACCAACACTTGCTGGTCCTTCAGGTAGGAGCTAGTCAAACAGGGCAGGGCTATGACTTCCATAGGACAATTGGAGAGTAAATTCATCCCTACATGTATGCAATCTGTCTGTCCATCCCTAAAGGTTTTAGGCAGAATATGACTTGGTTCTGGGATTTCAATTGCAAGATAGGAATAAACTTCTGACGTTACTGAATAGCATATAACACATGGCGTACTAAACGTGTTCAAGTGCCTTCTGAGGGTAGGTATCTAGGCAGCTTACGCTAATGAGGGTTTGTAACCACAGGAAGAAATGACTTCTTAATTTTTCTGTAATTTCTTTTTTCTTTAAAACAACCATAGGCAATGACATGCAAAGAAATGACATATAGCGCAAGACTACGACTGCACAGCTGACCACTTAGAAGGTAGGACATGCACAAGGCGGGATACAAAACTTGCCTGATCATGCATAAAGTTTATGATACAAGCTTCATCACTGCAATCTCAAGTTTTTTAGCTGCAAATGTATCTAAACGTCACCTCCCAGATAATACAATGTAACAAGGGGAATAGTAGGTCATCCACCAAAAGGTAAAACATTAAATGACAATTGTATGGCTTTTTGAAAGACGTACAATACAGTGCAAAAAGCTTTGGAGCTCAAGGCAAGAATAATTAGAAACATTCATGGCATGCATGATGAGGAAAGCCAGACTAGATTATCATAATCATCTCTTTTGACTACAAAATATATGAATCTGCCAGAAATGAAATAGTCCCTATAAAACCATAATGTTCTCCAAAAGGTTTTGCCTATAACATAAAATACCTCTAGTCTTTCTTCTCAAGAAATGCATTCATAAATGTATGATAAAGAAAAAAAAAGTTCTGCTCCTGTTTTGAGCTATAAAGCCTTGCAAATAAACAAAAAATGATACTTAAATTCATAGAGTGATTTCCTTAAAGTAGATGAAGAAAGCAAATAATTTTAAGTAAAGCAGTTTTAATATAATTTGAGGCTACCTGTATTACATAGAATACTGTCCTGTCTTTGATACACACGTATGCTAATGTGTACTTATTGGCACCAGTTTAAATAGGAGTAAGTGAGGAATAAGGCTACTATGGTATGCCATCTCCTTAAGTACTTCCCCGAGATGGCTGCAGTGGCAGTTTTTCCAATTACAGTTCTGTTGCTTAGTGCATTTGGACTATAATTCTGCATATCGCCATTACAGTTTTGAAACACAGAAGAGATTACAAGAGATTGCACTAACAGTCTGACAAAAGCCACTGAAATTCAGAGTTAAGAATGCTGGAAGGTTCACCCACAGGAGAAAAGACAAGTGTAAGTGAATTGTGTTTCCCAGTATGCATTCACATCAAAGAGATTTAAACACAGAATATTTTATAGGGTTGGTTGGTTGTCTTTTAGTATTGCATACTTTACCAGGGTTATCAGCTGACCTGTGACCATGCTATTTAAAACTAATGCAATACTGATATAGGTGAGGACAGACAGAGAAAACATACTAAAAATGCCTACGTTTGTCTAATATGAGCCTATTGTGTCAATTAATGAATTTCAAAAAGAACCCAAAGCCACTTACTATCTTGAGGGAAACAGGGTTATTCTTATCTTGTGCACAAAAGAAATTAATTGGTCTGACTACAATGAGAAATAAAAGTGATTCTCTAACAGTGTGTTTTTAATGAATTATCATATACAGCGCAGATGTATAAACCAGAGCACAACTTCAGCTTCATGCTCTTCACTTCATTTTACTTACCATCAGTTCCTATTTCACTTTTAAGGTCAGTACAAGACTGGAAAAGACACAAGAAAAGACTGAGTATTGAAGAATACTTCTTAAATCATTAGTTGTTTGTCATTTTAATGGTGTTAGACTTTAGCAAATTTATGAGGCATAAACTAGTTAGCTTTACATGTCCAAATATTGTTAGTCTTAGAACACTGCTCATTTGAAGCCTCTGCTCTCCACTCAATTTACAAACTGCCCCTATTTCCTTAGGCTGATGATGTAACTGCCTTATTTGCAGTATCTTGGTCAGGATACAAATACAGTGGGCTCTGCGATGAATTTGCTCTTGGAGGTGGTTGTGTACTAGTAAGTCTTTCAGGATTTCCTGGAGAAGTCTCCCTCCACCTTGGACTTGCCTGCTCCTGAGACACTTCCCACACAGATGGGCACGGGGAGGTAAAATTCATGGTGGATTGTGAGAGGTAGTTCTCCTGAAGACCTTCTTCTTGGAGGCACCTGTTTGAAAGCACTTCTTTTTCTTTGGAGTTTCGCCATTTCATCCTTCGATTCTGAAACCAAATTTTCACCTGTTTGCAAGTTAATAAGAGTTTATTATCATTCTTTTCTTTAAACAACTTTGCCCTAACAAGGTTTTTTTCTCTCCATCCCCTTAGTTTCATGTTCCTTTCTTATTCATTGTTACAGTAGATCCAGTGAAGCTGACTGATGGACATTATCTGAGGATTTTCTCATCACTATTTACTACAGCTTGGCCAAATACTCTCCTTGACTTTCACTACCTCTAACAGGTGATTATTTGGCTTAGACTGGAAAAAGGACAGCCCAGTGGCTAGGGATAGAGCAATTTCCTATAGCAACATCCTTCTAGACAGAAAAGGATTCTCAGAGTAAATTAGCATCGTCATTAACAAAACTAAGTGATATTACTGGTGATGCGAAGCCCTCTATTTAAAAGAGGCTCTAAGAACTACGACTGTCCTATTCACAAACATAACTAAAACTAGCTTATCCATATAGCTTCAAAATGTGTGTTATGACATACGACACAGTAGTGAGGATGTAAAGACATTTTGTCTGCCTGACTACGGTTTTCCAGGAGCTGTCTAGAATCTATGTGCTTTTGAGATAAAATCAATTTTTCAAAAACTTTGAGTTGCAAAGCTTGATCACAAGCATTCAAAGGCATTTATGAAACACTGGCAAAATCTTGGGGAAATATACATCTAGGAACTGGTTTTACATAAAGAGAAGAAATGGTGGGGGGAATCCATCAAATTATTCAGATTGTGTTCTATTTTCCCTTAAATATTTGCATTTATTTCTAGTATTCAGATACTTGATATGAAGACAAAGGGGCTATGCTTTTGAAGGTTTGAGAATCATTGCCTTAGATGGCAGGTACAGTTCCTCCAGCACAACTGGTCAGAAAATTGAAGAAATAACCTTCACAGCAACTGCTCTTCCTTTCACGAGATAAAAAAAACCCAAACCAAAAAATACAGATATCACCAGATCTATCATTAGCATGAAATTATTTTCCTGTAGTGGTAGTCGTTATCTATGTGTCATTCCATTATTTTTTGTTCCCCAAGGCTCTCCTGAATACCAAGAACACAGAAGAAAAATTCAAGGAAATAATTGCAATATTAGGAATTTGACTACATATTGGGAAATTTTTAGGCAGTGCACTGGTGAGCGCAATTGCGCATTTTCATTGAAATAGTTTATCCTGCAGAGATTACAGCTCTGTTCATCACACTGAGAAGCACCACACTCTGCTTCTTGGTTTTATTTATAGTTGCAGTGCTTGCAATAGAGTAAGAGTCATTCAGGTCACAAGGAACCACTCCAGACCACAAGATCTAACCTGTGCAACGTGGAACCAACTGCAAAGTTAGGTCAAATTGTTGAGGGCCTTGCCAAGTTCTGAAAGTCTCCAAGATAAAGATGGTGAGAACTCCCATCACCATTCCCAGGCTCTTCTGCCCCCTAGACAGCTTCTGCCCTACATATCTTAAGCACTTTCACTCCTGCTGCATGCAAAGAAATAAGATTGTACTGTCACTCTCTTTCTGTACTCTTAGAGATCTGCGTCTACTCCAGCACCTTCAGAATCCCACTTGCCACCGGCTACCATGTTCAATTTCTGCTGTTACATGCCCTCACAAACATTTTTTCCAGCTTCTTTCAGGTTTTGTGCTCTTCAAGCCAGGCAGTTTTCCCTTGTTTTTATCTGCAGCTAGGTCAGGCCCCTGAGATTCCAGACTGGGCTACTGCCACTCAGCATTACCACTAACATACTCATTCAGCTAGTACAGCTCACTGGAGGTATTAGAACCTCAGCTAAACTCTAAAGTCCTGCAGTAGGCCGACTCAGACTCATGAAAAATCCCATGAAATGCAAATTGGTAAGTAAAGTGGGAGCATTTTAGAAGGTCAACCTCCAAAAGTTTTCCTTCTAGTTTCTCTCAGCTCCAAGGATCTCTTTCCTTGTGCAGCTAAGTTTCTTTCTGCAGGGATGGTTGCCTGTCTCGTGAGGCAGAATGGTTTCAGAGCAAGTCCTGTTGATTGCATTGCCACTAGCTGTTCACCTGCGAGTGCAAAGGGCGTTCAGAGGAATACAGGAGGGCTCTATGCTCTGCTGTTTTCTGCCTGGATCACTGCCTATCAGGCAGTGGGATGGAGCATAGTTCCTCACCCCAAAGCTCCTGAGGGGGCTCTGTCAGACAGCAAAATGGCAGTTGAAAGTGAAATGCAGAGGTCATGTTTCTCCCACTTTGTGCGAAAATGGAGCAATCAACTTTTGAATGTACACCTTCAGGAATTAAACCAGGAAGCTGCTCAAGCATTCCCTGGTTAAAAATGCCATTGATTTACTGAGGTCTTTGCTCAGTGAAGGAGCTCAGGGCTGCCTCTGTGCTGTTCAATTTTCCTCCTTCAAAGCCATTTTAAAGATTTTTCCTCAAAAAGACAGAAAGTCACAGATGTTCTGTCATTCCTTACCTGAGACTCCTTTAGACCCAGGTTAATGGCCAGTTTCTTCCTGTCTGTTTTACTAATGTACTTCTGCTTCTGAAACATTTTCTCCAAAGCTTTCCTCTGGTCTTCGGAAAAGACAGCTCTTCTTAATATACCTCTCCGGGCTTTGGAGTTAGATTCCTGGGTCAGAAGAGGCAACACACTTTCCTCTCCTAGTAGAAATGGATGAGAATTTCACATAATACCTAACACGTATCAGAGAAATATTAAGTGTCGTTCATTATAATGCTAGCAGACTACTGTCCCACTTTTGATTTGTTGGTGTTATAAGTGTGTCGTAATGCTTCAGTCACGTTCATTAAGGACTTAATCCTCACTTGGATCTAGAGGTGTTGTCAGTGGTCAAGAGTCTCCCCTTGACATGGTAAAAAGTAAATCAGATGAGTTCATAGAGGAACATTAACACAGGGCCCGTGCTACTGAAAAATTCAAATATTGTCAGGAAGAAACTTCTCCACTTTTTCCTTTGCCCGTCATCATCACTGAGTAAACTGCAGTAAGTTTTCCTAGGAGTTTATTTTCTCCTTGTGTGAAATGTAGAACCAGATAAAAGTGGTCTGTAATACTGATTCAAAGAAACTAAATAGGCTTTCTTTAGTTTTGTTTACTAACGAAAGGCTTTCAGCGTGAACTATTTCTCAGAAAATCCCTGCCCATTCACTCACTTATTCTGGAAACCACAGCAATTTCTTTAGTAGAGGATTTGGGGAGTACTTGGACTTACTCCTTTCAGCCTGGTTTCTAATCCTTTGACATCTCATAGCAAGTCCTGGGAGGGCAGTTTTCAATGAGTCCCATCACATCCCCTTGATCCATGCCTAGAGGGAACCCCACCCTGGAAAACAGCCTCAAAGCTGGAGGAGAGTGCCACAGTGGAGAAGTAGAAATGTTCGCATTGTCCCTTCACTGGCCTCGCAAAGAGCACAGAAAACCCACATCCAGATAAATCTCTCACCTTCCTCACACCCACTGAAGCCTAAAGCTATAGTGCTTTTTCCCAAGCTCCCTCTCCCCCTAGAAGGATGGAGCATACAGGGAGCAGTCCCTGGTGAGGCTTGGTATGCCTCCAGCACTCCCAGCTTCCCCAAATGCTCACCCAGGGAGCAGTACCAGAGGCCAGCTGAATAGGGCCTGTCACCAAGCATTGGATGTGACAATTGCATGGGGCAGCTGCAAGCAGGCCAGGAAAGAACTGCACTTTGACTCAGAAAACCGTGCCATGGCTACATACCCGCTGACGCCTATGAACTTTCTGTAGGAGGGCAGCCACGAAGGTGGCTTTAGTTCGTAACGCGTGCAATTCCAGCTCCAAAGGTGCAAGCTGTCCTCCTGTTGTCCACCTTCCCATGTACACGGGCCAAGATTGCTGTCCCGGTTTATAGTTACAGCAGCTGCAAAGGCGTGCTGCTGTTCAATTTCTGTCAAGGATCTGATCATTTTCATATCAAAGCCAGTGGAAAACTCCCCATGTAAAGCAGATTCTCTAAAAGACTGCACGTTTTTGTCGTGAAAAAGTCTATCTACTCTAGTCAGCTCTAACAGTGGAGGGGGATTAAATACATTTGTTCAATAGATACAGTGCTCTTGAAAATACTAATTAAACCCAGATGCAGCTTCAACAAACTGTTCCTTGGGGCTAAACCACATTTCAACTTCTGTATACTATACATATATACACATGGTATGTGTATCTTTAAACACTCACAGAGAAACAAACACAGACATACCAAGGATATTGTAGAACCATGTATGTATAATGATGAGAAACTAAAGTGTATATGTGTATGTCTTGCAAAGTTGACTAAATACTTTTGTGGTGCTTGTGTGACTGGTTTGATATTACATACATTACCCCTGTATCCTGCCTCCAGCTGTGACCGCTAGAGGAAGAATATCAGAAACTGAGCAAGCATATAGCGATCCTTTCCTAAAATACACTGCCACTGTGAAACATTACTGATTTAAGGACCATTGCATTCTGCTAGACATGCCTTTCTTGAATTTTTCTACACTTTAAGATCATCTTTATATTTGCCCCTCATAACAGACTGCAGCAGAAAGTAATTGTTATGATTTAAAATGTTACAATATAAATAAGTCTAAATTTATACAGATGTATTTCAATTTTCAAAATTGTATCTGAGATCAGATAGAAAAATCATAACCTACCAGTTACTGTCCTGATATTTATTACCCAGTGAGACACAGTCAGACTCAAGCCAAACCAAAATAAACTATCTGCAGAACAAAAGTCAAAATGCCACAATGGAGGCAAAGGGCAAGCCAGGTTCCTATTTCTGAGGAGTGCATGGCCCCCTCACAACCCCCACCTCAAGCTCTCATCCTGTCCACGAAGTTGGAGGCAAACACTGGCCCTTCTTCCTCAAGCATGTTTTCTCTCCTTCTTGCTCAAATTTGGTGAATTTAGGTACCTTTTTCCAGGTAGCCTCTGAGTAGTTTCTGATGAATCATCAGCCATTCTCAAGTTTACTGGAAGGTACAGTCTGACAGCAGAAGAGCTGGTACCTTCTCTCATCCCCACTGCGGGATGAGAGATACCAGCGAGGAAGAGGCGTAACAGGGCTGGTCCTTGCCTCCTGGCCTCTGTTCCACAATGGAGTTGTCAGGCAAGGACAGAGGACGCCAGATTATGTGACCCCTTAAAATTTGTCTTGCCTGGCTGGTTGTTAACAGTCAATTGGCAAAGAAACAACCTCCCGCTGGAGCCCCAAGGTGCCAATTAATTCCCATACAGGCAGTATGCAGGGTACAGCTCAACACCTGTGTTACACTAACTTAATAGTGGAAAATCTACACACTCTAAGGCACAGTATGTGACTGATTTTAAAGGATTAACTAAACAAAATTTAATGATGAGCAGAATGCTCACAAGCTTTAGCGAACAGCTGCTGGGTCAAAAAATTTGAAACGTGTGTTTGGGATAATGAATACTCACCCCCAATTCACCAGCCTAGAGAATTTTTTTAAGAATACCGCATATTCCAAAATGCATTCTGACTGCACACACAAAACCTAAATTTCGGTTTGTGGATTAAAGGATTTTTCAGCACGGTGGGATAGGCAGTCGTTCATACATTTCAACAATTGCATCAAAATGAAATAAGGCAGTTTGCAGCCTGTTGCTCTGAATGTGCATCAAAAGGTTCAGTGTTCTGCTGACATAAATGTGAATCTGTTACTAACTATTTCCTATGTTGCTGGTTTGATTTTTGTTTTGCTGCGGGTTTTTTTTAAGTCTTTCCTTTGTATCCTAATATATAGTGATAAATGTCCTCTTAATCTGTGGAACAATCTTCATTTGCCTTCATGGCAGAGACCACCTTGAAGGAGCAAGTAAAAGCTTTAGTCATGGTTTCCATTTTTTCATTTGAATTCAATACATTCTAGTTAAATGGACAATTAATAGGTCACTTCCAAAATAGTAGTGTATCAGTCCTGGTTAATAAACAATCCCCACAGTTGATAATGGGCCTATGTATTCAGCAAGTCCCTGTATACACTCAGCTCATCCACTAAATCCCTTTTCAGGTAGACAGGGTTATATGGGAAGATGAGCTAGAATGAGTCTATAAAAGTCAGTTTCATTCACTGCTTTATTTTTCAGTCAAGTGCTTTAAATGGTGTCCAGAAAATCTCTTGGAATGTGAGACAGGAGAAAAGACTGGCACATAGAGTATTGCTTTATGGCCATACAAAAGGGCAACTGACCCTTGCCCAGGCCTTTTCAATGTGAAATGGTTCCTAAAGTTCATCTGCACAGTGAAAAATTGTGGTGAGGTCGCGTGTGGATGAGTAAAGTGAAAGTGGTGATTGGTCATGGTGCTGTCAGCCATTGTGGGAGAGCCGGGGCCATGTAAAACGCTCTGTGGGAAAGTGTCAGCCCCCTAAAGAGGTGCTCAGAAACTTGCAGCTCATTAAACTGCCAGCATTTGCTGCCTCACTTGTCAAGAATCATTCAACTTAGCAACTGCCCTCCTGAAACATTCATAAAACGCATGCACATAGTCAGGAAGGGTTTGAATGCAACTGTGATAAAAAAGTATATGCTAGAGCATGCATAAGCTCCAATTTTCATTTGGATTTGACACGCGAGTTGTACTTTTTCTCTGCGTTGCAGGACGAGGACATGCTTCTTCTGTTTGTATTCCTGAGCCATAAACATGTAAAATCATGAATATCCATTCTTATGCCATGGCACACAAACTTCCCAATCATGGTTAAATTTAGATTTGGATTAAATAGAAGTGCATTCCAGGTCTTAATCCTGAATCTATAGTGTATACTGGCCAAAATTCTCTTCAACGTACTTCTTCAATTTTTTTACATCATAATTAAAAAAGAAAAACAAATTAAACATGTGCATGCATTTGACTGCTACAAAAAGAATGACTGTTTTATTTAAATAATGCTAGGGCTTCCTGAATCATAATTTATCCCTAACAGACATTAAAATGCAGCATCCATTTTAAGATCTTTCAGCTCTTTTCTTATTTGCAAATGTTTATTGACACAGATTTTTAAAAGAGTTACTGATTTTAAAGAATCTTTTCTAGCACACTGAAAACAAGCAGCCTTCCTAGGTTAGCTCTGTCTGGGTGTCTCAATGCCATTAGAAAGCTCTCACAATTGCTCAGTGTACTTAAGTTTGATAAATCTTTGGAAACCCTCTGAATAGGATTGCTGTGATTTTACTAAGGAATTAGCTGCTGCCATTGCATCACCAATTAGTTTTCCAGAACACATTAAATCCTGCTGCTTTGGTTTACAGAATAACTCAAGCATTACTGATGAAGCATAAAAACTTACTTGGAAAAGCAGTGGGGGATGCAGGGTGCTGACAGGACCCACCGCAGCATGCTGAGTAGAATGGCGGGGCTCGGAGAAAAAAGTGTTTGGAAAGAGCTGCAAAGAAAGCATAGATCTAATTGATTATCCATTGAGCTTAGGTGATATTCATAACAACAGTCCTCCAAAAAGTCAGTGTGTAAAGTCCTGCCCCACAAGTTCTTTTTCCTTTTTTTCAAGATGGTGATATTTTTAAGGCAAACAATGATAAACCAAGTAATTGCTCTTTAATTTAGCAAGGTTATTTTACATGGGTAGCTTAACTATAACATGCAAAACTCTCAATCCATTTATCATAAGAATGCAGCTCTGCAGATTTGAAGTTTATTTCTGTAATTGCTATAATTATGGGGTTCTTTTCCTAAATATTGAGATTGAATGCATTGTTTTAAGGATACATTGTTGAAATAATGAGTCTAATGCATTTGAATAAGTTATTTTAAATAACTCTAGTAAGCATGATATCCTAGAAAAACAGAATCTAAAAGTTAATCCTGTCTCTTCTACTTGTACTCCAATGCTGTTATTAGTACTCAAACCAATAAGGTCTCCAATAAGTAAGAAACCTTTATGAATAAATTCTATAAAATGCAATGAGACAATCCAGCTGAGCTCTATAGGCACAAACTACAGGGCCTGATTCTGCTATCCTGACAGTAAACTCACTCTTGCTGGGAAAGTGCTCTAAATTTAAATAAACCACTTGCTGAAGAAGGCTCTGCTTAATACAATAAAAAATTGCAAAATCAACCCACAGAATTAGGTAATATTTGGTAAAATTTCTATAGAATTTTTTGAACCAATGAATCAAAAGTCTCTGTTATGTCTAAAAAGCGCTTCCAAATCTTGGAAAGGTCTTCACTGTCTAATAATCCCTTAAATTTTTCTATAAAGCTCATGGGCTTTTCTGTTAATCTTAATTACCTTTTAATTTCTGCACATACTCGTCAGCTATGAAACTTGGAATATCTTTTTCTTTTGAAAATAGATACATCATGCTTGCTAGAACTGTAGGCTAATAGAATGTGATCAGCATCAAAACATTTATGTCACTTTCCTGTTTTGGTTTAGGAAGAAAATACACAGCTCTAGACCCTGTACTGAAGTTTGTCCAAATCTCTAGAAATAACCTAATCAATTAAAAAGAAGTAACTGCATACTTAGATAAAAAAAATTAAGAAATCAACAATCAGGAAAAATGATAAATAGATAAACGTATATAAGCCTTGTTGCTGATTTTTAAAGGTTTTTCAACTGGAACTAAAAATAAATATCACTCAAAATTAGGTTCCTGAGTATATATTATGACACCCTCATAAGTTTTCTGACCATTAAATCTGCTGATCTCCCAAAGCAATGAACTATTGCTGTAGAAGCCTAACTCTAAGCATTTTTTAAATATTTACCTCCATTTTTTATCTGAATTTATACAACCTTAGGTGAAAATTTCTTCAACTGTAATTACAAGTTGATAAGCGTTTTACTGCTAGAGCTCTTCATTGACACTTTGCTATTTCTAATGAAATATAAATATACTCCAAGAGGAACTAATTGCCTACATTTGAGGTGCATGCTTGCAAAACATTTACAAAAAGGAATGATTTACATCAGGCATTAGCAGTCTAAAGCTTCTCTTCCACACAAGACCATCAAATGTGGACCTGTGTCCTAAGGAGCTTAAAACAGGCAAGAATGTACAGCCAAACATTACCTATCACATGTATCCAAGGGGCTTCAATGCAATTGGTCGGGTGTACAAGTTGGAAAGGAATTGACTAACTGAAGAAACACAGGAGATGGAGAAGGTATACCTGCCAGATAATCTCAGCCATCCTCCTGAACATGAGAACTTGTTCTTGACAGTATCTTTCATCTGCTGCAAATGTTTTATCTGTTGCAGTTCCCAAACTCCCAGGTGAAGAGCTTTTCCTTCCTTCCTTGGGAGCCACACTCCTCATGCCGTTATCAAGTTTCCCTTACAGTCAGGTAAAACTTTCCACCGCTGAAAACACAACTTAGTATACAGAAGGTGCCACACTCAATTCCTTTGCTTCCTTTTCATACACCTCAAATACTCCTTGGCTGCTGTAATGCCCTATTCCCTTTAATCACTGCTCCAGCACCTTACTCATGCCATACGATTTTTGTCAAGACATGGTGGCCTGTCCTGGATGTTTCCTGTTATGGTTTCTTAACTCTCCCCAGTTCCTTCCTCTTTTTGATAATGTGGTGATCATACGTGATACAGCCATGAGATACCTGGATAAATCAGAATTGAATAAGCTACTGCTTCAGAGAGATAGCACGTTCCTGCAAATAAAGATAGAGGAAAAGGAAAGGATAGGTTTTCTCCATTCACCAAATCTCTCAACAAGCAAGCTGCAAGCATAAAGGTCAGGAGCCAGATCAGGGTCAAAACTTGAGACATTTTGCTTAAGGAAACTCCAAACAAGCTACATATTTCCATGTATATTGCTAGCAATGATTTAACACTAGCACAGCACCATGATGCAGACAGTAGAGATCTTGGCACTAATTCTGCTCAAGTAAATGAAAATCATGCTTCTGACTTTACTGGGCATTTTACTTAATTCCCTCAACCAACTGCTGTCTTTTCTGCCTGCATAGCACATATCCCTTTAAGGCAGAACACTTGTTTAAGAAATAACATACGGATGATATCCTCATATAACTCTGAACCAAGTGGTTCCCGAAACCATTTCTCAAGACTGATTTATTCTAGATCCTGTGGAATAAACAATGGCATTATGTCTCCCTAAGCCTACTGTAATGCATCTGTCTAGTTTATAAACTTCTTTAATGTGCTCCAACTACACTAAATGCACAAGTGAATTGTAGCTTAAGTATATGAAACCACATCCCCAGGTCACGTCTAGTGAAGCTGGTGCACTCAAACCAATGTGTAGCAGTTACACCAGTAAAAAAATCTGGCATAATAATACAGGGGTGCTCAACTCTACCTTGAGAGCTCTATGTAGAGAAAAATGTTAATGCTTCAAGCTAACACATCCAAGTATATATTTTATCTTTGATAGAAAAAGCAGAGACTATTCGTCGCATTAAATGGTTTCCACTGTCTGCGTGAAACTGCATTAACAGAATGAAAATTGCTCAGAGAAAAATGATACATCTAATCTAACGTATATGTATTTCAGAATTATACTGTGATTGTACCTGTAAGAATGACAGAATAGCTATCAGTGCCGAAGACAATGTACAGAAAGCATTGCCAATGCTTTTATTTCCTGTTCACATGTATCATGGCCAGTCTACCAATATTTGTTGGTCAAGCGACCTGAAGCAAACATCGTTTGCTGTTCACATAAGGGTGAAAATTGCTGAACATGTCAGAATATTAATTCTGTATTTATTGGCCAGAATGAAGTACACAGTAACCAAAAGGTAGCTGCTGCTTCCAGCCATGTGGAGTACGCATTAACCAGGGGCCAAATCCTAATAATTTGTATTCAAGATACTTAATTCTTTTTCTGCTTTGCATTCATATTTCATAAAACCAGAGATTGTGTGGAATTAAGTGTTTCACAAGAGTCAAGACTGTACAGGTTTAGCTTCACAGATCCATGAAAATGAAATATCAGAGTACGGTATAAGTGCTTCTTGGCACTCCAAAAATTGTACTATATACTTTAAAAGAAAATTTATCAGGTCGTAAATATAAAAGGATGAAATATCTAAAATTAAATAAATTATTTATTTTTTCACAAAAGATAAATTCTTTTGACACTGTTGCTACATGCAAAATTTTAGTAATAATGCTCATTTACATTCAGCTTTGTGAATAAAAAGCATTTTACAAACAGACAATAGAATGATATTAAACATGCAAATGGACCTCAAGCCCATCTCGTGCTTAAAACTCAGAGATTAGTTCAGATACTGATATTTTGAAGTATACCGACAGCTCTGAAGATATTCTAAATTCAAAAGCCCTCCCATACTAAAAAGTCATGCTGACAGTGGGACCAGAAGTTTTCCTTCCAACTATCCACCATTTTGAGAGCAAGGTTCCTCAGTACAATTCAGTTCAAATGGATATGTAATTTTAAAATGGCTTATTATTAAAGACGCTGTTTGCTTTTCCTAATCCCAGTCTTGTGAAGTGACTCAGGAAATAGTGTAGACCATTAGCCAGCAAGAAAGAGGGAACAGGTGAAGAAAAAATGGCTATTGAGGAAAAGTAAACTGATGGTAAACTTCTGGTATGACCCATACACAGCTCCTTCACTGTACATGCTGTTCGTTTGCTGGGTTTTTTTAAAGCTCACTGATAAAAATGTGGTATAAACCTGTGAAGAGAGCTGAAACACTTCCAAAGAATGATTCAGAAAGCTGCCTAGAGCCGGCTAACAAGAAACAGTAAGCACAGGAACAGACAGACCTCAAGCTGCATGAGCCCTTTAATTCTCCAAGTATTGCTATGCCCACATGAACTGCTTTCCACAGTGATGCCCAGGCTCCAGCCCCGGCAGGAGAATTAAAAATATCATCAGTAAAATGATCCCATTTCACCTGAGAACCTTGGATGGTTTGTGCCCATGAAGTGGGCACAAGTAAACTGCAGTTTCCTACCTACGCTCATTCTTGGCAATGACTAAAGCACGCTTTTGCAAAGCTGCAGGAAAGTTTCATGTCATGAAGAGCTCCCTGCAAATAGGCCAGCAGCAGCTCTGCCAGGTTAGTGGTCTAGCTGAGCCACATGGCACCACTTCTGCTCCTGAACCACAAGCCCTGGGCCTCACAATGAACCATGGCTCTGTCCCCAGCAGCTACTGTGTTTAGAGTGCAATGTTCCAGCAGCAGTTGTGCACCCCCAAAGCATTTCAGCCAGCTGAAGGGGAGCACCTGGCCATGAGAAGGAAGCAACCGCCACTGCAATATTCCACCAAAGGCAGTCACAACCACATGGACCTGGCAAAACTTACTGCAAGAGCCCGTGGTACAGCATCCATCAGAGCTGGCTTTCCTGCACTCCCAAAGCCACTGTCTATTTGCTTCCCATTCATTCCTGTAAAACACGACTGCATGAATGCTCAAAGGAAGTCAAGCCAAAAGGCAGACCAGAGCAGCATACACAGATCAGTTTTAAAATATTGGCAAACGTTCATAAAATGGGTTTTGAAGTTCTAAATATATATTTTTAAATCCTACACAAAAGGCAGATGTGAGAAGTGGGCTTGCATTTTTATGTTGGGTCTCGGTGGGGCTTTCAAAAATTAGCAGAGTAGTCGCAACAAAAAGGGCTTGAAACGTGCCAACAGCATGATCATCGTTTTCTTCCATCTATAGCAATGTAGTAGCTGACAGAGTCACACTGCGGATTAGCTAAGATCACGTGAATCACTATCAATTTTCAGAAGCATCACTCACATGGCTTATTATTAGGGCATGAGTTGCTGTACACATCTTTCTCCACCTCAAGAAAGATGGGTGCCTCAGCCTGGTGACAATGCATGCTCACATTTCACCTCTGTGACAACCCAAAGCAACAACCAAACCCCACACCATTTGCCAAAGGCTCCATGGGTCTCCTGGTGTCAGCAGTAAAGGTGGCTTCCACCCTCTCCATGCCTTGTACACAGCCTTGCTATTGAGAAGAAAGATGGGGATCTGGAAAGCTGTGGATTTACCAGCTTTGCCTCCAGCTTTGTCCTCCTTCAAGATGCCCACGCATGAGTGTGCCCCAGCACTTTCTGCTTACCAGTTCTTGTCAAAAGGGGCATTACTGTCACTTCTCTGTCTAAAACTTCAGTGTGTTGTCTAAGCTCCTTGTCTGGGCCTCCTGCACAGTCAATGAGAAGAGATAATTAGCTCTATATAATGATTCATCACCTTAAAATAGACGTCTAAGAAGATAGGTTGTGTCATCTTCTGGAGGCGTCTCTCTGTATTGACTATGGATTAGACAGGGTATTTAGACAACTAGATTAGACAAGACACCTACTTTTTATTAAACAGCTGAACTACTGTGACATTCTTCTTATCCTTCATAGGTAACGTCAAAAGAATACAATCATCTGTTCAGCCATAAAGACTTTGTAAAAAAATGATAAAAGTCAGCCATAAAAGAACTAAAATTATTTTCCTTGATTTTCAACATATTACAATTTGTTTAGAAATAATTTCCTCAAGCAAGGCAAAATTAGGGTCATATGCTGCAAGAGGCAATTCACTGGTTCTTCATTGCTGCAGCCTGAATTCGAAATCATATGATAGGCCAAAATGCACAATTATTCCAGCGGTATGCACTGATTAGCTAAAATTTCCTACCTGGACCAGTCTTTACTTGTTGCAGTATTGCCAGCTCCAGCCAGACAAAAGTCTAAAGATCAGCTAAACATTAGAATTAAAAAATAACAAACAGTGAATTGTTTTTCCTACTTTTTCTTAAACACGTGATGTTTTTAGCCTTTTTACATTTGTACAAGGAAATACTTTTTCAAGGTGAAATTCAAGATATTCACGAGATTCCACGGGTGGGGACTTTAATGAACAACACCAACTTGTCCAAGAGGAGGAGGTAAAAACCTCAACATACATACAAAATACCTCAAGAGAATTATGTGTTATAACTTCAGAAAAAGGTAGCCTCTCAAGGGAAATTTTCATAAGCTTTTCAGCATAAAGCAAAGGCCACTTCTCTGACATCATGACTCACCTCAAAGAAACACAGCCCAGGTTAGTGAAAATATTTAGGTGCTTAACTTTATAAGGATCAAGGTCTACATATCCGACATTTGAAACAGCCTCCTACTACTTTATATACCTGCACTTGTTTTCATTTTGAAAAAATTACCTTCCCAATTCCGCTATGGGTCATGATAGACCACAAAAGTACCATTTAGAAAAATCAGAGTAAGAGTTATTTTGCAGAGCTGCATTATACAAGAACACATAACACCTTTGGTGGGCAATGGAGGCAGAGAACTTGCCTTCCAAAATTCAGGGGAATTTGTTAATACAAAAAAATCACAGTACAATGAAACCTGAAATCTACACTCGAGAACTTGCCTGATGACATTATTCCTTATCACATTCATGTGTTTTCTAAAAACATGAAGAATATACTACAAGATTTCAGAAGACCAGTTCATTCTGCAATACAAAATACATTTTACAGAAGTTAGTGAATTAACTCCAGGGTTTCCCCTTGGTGAATTGCTTTTCTGAAAACCCTACCACTTGTCTTCCTAGTGCGGCTCTGAGATTTTCTGGCAGTGCTTAAATCTTCCTAAGGACCAAACTTGGGATCCTCTTCCTTTCTCAGAGATGGCACAGCAAGAGTCTCCAGAGGCAAGAGCACTGCCCAGCCAATGCTCATATTCCCTGCTGAGCCCAGACTGCCAGACTGGTGGCTCAGTCAGAGAGTAGCTGGCACTAGTCTAGCTCTGGCAACCTTACAATGAGGACAAAGATTTGTCCTTTAAAAAGCCATTTTGCAGCCACTTTTAAGGTATGCTAGGCACCTCAAACCGATTCTATTAAATGACTCACAAAGTTAACTGGAAGCAGGAAAAGATACTCACAGAAACTTCTCTGCCTCCAAAGACAAACTTTAAAAACAGGTGAAGGTGTCTTGGTGCTCCTGGCAATGAGGGCATAAGAAAAGATGTCAAGTAGATCTCCCCACCCTGAAGAAACTTTCTATCCCCAGAGAACACCAACAAAACAGGAAAATCCTGAGGCTTGTTAGTCAACTTGTTGCCTGAGTGAGGGTAGCACTTTCCAGAGGCTAGTGCAAGCCTAGTGGGAGCCGAGAGAAAACGCTTGGCTCTTTCCTGCCTTTTATTTTACTGAAAGTTAGTGTTACATGTCACTTGAGGACACACTGTGGCTGCCAGTTGGTTTGAAATCAATAATTAATAAGCATTTATTCACTGAGAGGGTCCAAAATGAAGGGAAAAAAAATCACTTAATTTCAGTAATTCAAGTATCTCCCGGTTGTCATAAAGAAACACAAGAGATTTTACTAAAAATGGGCAATAAGGTATATTGATTAAAATAACTGTTGCAGGATAGAATTGCTGTCATCACCCGAGGGGGAAAAAACTGACCCGGGTCCAAAGACTTAGCCTGCAGAGGAAGGCTTGGTTTTCCTTCCCTGCAATGCTACTGTTTTTTCTGTATTACCTTAGGCAAGTCACCTCACTTCGTTTTGCTCCAGCTCCTCCTCTATGTAGTAGAAATCTCTCCTATCTCACTGGCACACTGTGATGATAAATGTATTAAGATGTAAAGTACTCAAATATTACAGAAAGAAAAGCTACATCTGTATCACAGAATGGGTGTTTATTATTATAAGTCCAATTTATGTTCATGACATACTTGTTCTAATTGCTTTCTTTTGTGTTATATGTACTGTACCTTATTCTGCTCTATTGTATTCTTACGCTTTAGGCAAAAATCCTGTAAACTTAATTTTTCAGCAAGTTTTGCAGTGGAAGTATCTCACTGTTACATTTATTTGTTTCATTGCACTTTTCATTTTCCTTTCTCTGTTAATCTATCAAAATTCCAAGATTAAAGCAGAAAGCCAGATTCTTGCCACGTATGACCATATTCATGGTCATACCACTAATGACCATATTCAGGCTGCAAAGCACTTACTGTCATCCTCCTCCAGGGCAAATTACTTGAGAAGAGCAGAGATTTTTCAGAAGATCATTCCAGGTAGCAGAGTAACTTCACATTTCTCAAGGAGGTCACTCTGACCTGTTCTCAGCCAATATTTCTGGAAACCAAGCCATGAGGAAAGATGTGGACTGGATCTCTTTAAAGCACCTGTGCTACAACAGACTGCACCTCAGCATCCTCCAGGTAACTTTCCTATGTCAGAAAATACTGAGGAAAACTGGTCAAGTCTTCTAATTTATCCAGAAGATAATGATAGGACCGGAGTACAAGGAGAGGGACTAAATCCCAGATTAGCAAGCAGAAATTGAGGACTTCCTCCATGCTTAAGAGTCCGTTAGTTTGCTGAGAACTTTCATCTGGAGCTTCCCTCATCCTTTAAGAGGCAGTGCAAGTATAAACTGCATAGCTGTAATATGTTTCACTGGGAAACGCTGCTTTACAACGATGCATTTTTAAAAGTTTTTAGCCAGGAAGAACACAGTCCAGGCATCCAGTGTTTAAAAAGCAGAACCAGATTCTGCACTGCTTTACCTAGGCAGGGCTACAAATACACACTGTATGCAAAGTTCTCACAAAGCAGAAGCCAGCATTATGCATTTATTTCATCAAGGCAAAAGGTCTTAAAAGAGAAGAATCAGGCCCATAGTGCACAGGTTAAGAGAAATTCAGTTCAGCTAGACAGAAACACAGTGTCTACCACACCTGCTGAAGGTGGTGGGCCCAGTTCAGCATTCCACCATCAGCACCAGGGCTTCAGAGCAAGGTGCAAGAAAGCCTGCGGGAATCTGGCAGGCATACCATTGCAGAAGGCAAGTGAGTTTATCATATAGCAATAATGCTCATTCTGCTTTTCCTTCTTAAGTTTTATGTAACATGCTGCTTCTGCATGCGGTTGTACTCTTAAGTCAAAATAAACTAAATTCATTTAAAAAACCTATGATTTGATTACATTTCATTTTTTAAAACTGGTGTAACAATGGAAAGTGATGATTTTAATATTTTACAGACAACATAAAGATATTTATTTCAAGCCCACTCATTAGATGATGTATCTTGGATGGGACACTTTCTGAGTAGTTGTTCAGTTTTTCATTTCAGATAATTTTGGAGAACTCAAAATACACATGCAGATAAGCTCTTGATATAGTCAAACTAAATCTTTTGAAACCTGTAAATTATGGGAATGGAAACTTGCTGATAAAACTCTGCTGCTGAGGAGTTACAAAGGGAAAAGCTACCATGACGAGATGGACCAGATCAAGAGTGACATCCTACCTGGTGTCCTTTGCCGCCATGGCTAAGAGTTTTCCAGTTTACAGAAAGAATACAGGATTTCGCTCTTTAGCACTTTTAGGGAGTGTTAAAAGGTACCCTAAAATGGAGCGCTTTCTTCATGTCTTTCCTTGGTAGGTGCTGTGGATACATGTTGGTTTTGGAACTGTAAAAAGGTTCAGCTTATTCAGTTCAGTCCCTGGTGTGATTTTATATTCCCTCCTTTCTGAGAACTTTTGGTGACCTCACCAGAATTTGGGACTACATGAGCAATACAGATTACTGATTCCAAAAAACCTGATATTTTGTCAATTGTCTTTTCTGTAGCATTTTTTCTTTTTTACTTTAAAACCCCTGGATTATGCCAAGCTAGTTTGTTACAGCACTTTTAGTCCCTGCATGATTTATAAAGCACTCGCTAGTTCAGAAGGATTAAAAAAACATTTTGCTTTATCATGTTCAATAGTCTTATTAAAGACTTAGACCAAGATTTTCCAAAATGCCATGTGATTTAGGGGCTCCAAATAGGAAAGAGTTTATTCCTCAAATAACTCACAAAAACCAGTGAATAGTCACAATAATCAGTAAATTAAAAAACCCTACTTAGTACGAATTCCTTAGTTAAAATACCTTCATTAGTCGCTGAAGGCTAAAATTCTTATTCTGAAAAACACTCTTTTGCCCTATCACTGCATAAACAAAAAACATAACACACAGCCTGACCACCCCAGCCCTATTCACAAATGCAAGTGTCCAGTCTGAATGGTTCCCCCAGCGTACACCTACGCTAGAGAGAAGAGACTCCTTAGAAACCACAAAATCTGGCTTAGCAGGACAGTTCCAATCTAATTTACATTTATCAAAGTTCAGACACCCAAGAGCCCTTGACACTTGAAGACATGTAAGTCAGATCAGAATCAACAGATCCCTGTTAGAATATATACATCTTTGTGGTACATCTTCTACATTTGCAGGAGACTTTTTTTCTGAGTGTATAATGCATAAGGAAACCTAGTATTTCTCACTGCCCAAATATAAGAGCCTGGTGCTTTTGCCCAGAGCTCCCACTGAAATCCCTGGGAGCTGTGGGATCAGAAGAAATGTAGGATCAGACTCCAAATCACTAGGCAGACCTGCCACACTTTCCTAAATTCACGAGTACCACTGTAGGCTAATCAAAGAAAGAACTAATCCTGGAAGCAAGCATTTGAAAAACTCAGCATTCAGGAACTTCTGTAATACTTACAGAAAGTTTACCTATAGCAACGAGTCCTGAGGCATGTGCAGTCTTCCCTTTTACATGCGCTCTGTACACATAAACGTAGCATTTTCTACAGCTTTTTGGGGGGGCAAGGGGAAAGAATATGCACCTAATTCCAGAAAGATGATACTTGTCCTGTTTCCTGGCCTAACCTATAGTTGGTTAAAATAAACATGTTTAAATAACTGATACGCTTAAGATAACACTTAGGGGCAGCTGAGGTCTGGAATGTTCAGAAATGTTAACATACGCTTCTTTGACTCTCTCCTACCTACCTTTAAAGTACATCATGCTAAAGGATCAAAAACTGGTTTGGATTTTGCAGAACAGTTTGTAGGATTTAACTGAAGTAAAATTATGCTTGAAAAGAAAACAACTGTTATTCTGTTTCTAAAACGAGCCTTTTGGTTTCACACCTCAAAGACTTACTTCAATAAATACGATTCTGCTTGTCTGAATTTCATTTCAAGTACACTTAAAACTGCATGATCATAAATAAAAATTCTGAAAACACCACACAAGACTGAAATAAACTGATATATTACAACGGAGAGGCAAAATGCAATCTAGACGGTGAGTCTAATACCTAATCTTATGAATTAACTTTGAATTCAACTTAATCAGTTCCACGGCTGACAGAAGCACGCATTCCTAAAAATACTTTAAAACGTCGTTCGTGCCCAGACAAAACATATTTACGTGAAAATCGGCACATCCGAGAAACAAAACCTATTTTGTAGAACTATTCGTTTCCAGTTCAATGACACAGCTTACTGCGGGCCTGTTCCAACAGAAAATCGCAGCCACCCCCCGCGACAGCAAACACCGTGGGCAGCCCGGCACAAGGCACACGTCTCCCACCACCCAGTTTTTACTTTAACGCCGGACCGAATGGCTATTACTGACCTTTTACACAGCTTTAAAGCTCTTTTTTTTTTTTTTCCGCCCCTGGTTTTGTCAAAACTTCCAGAAAATTGCCTGCTTTGCTTGAATTAATTTTCTTTTTGGTAGGAAGAGCCCGGCCCTTCAGCCCTTGCTGCCCCCAGGGACGGGGCACTTGAGGAGGGGGCTGCTGCCTCCCGACCTATCGCTGCCGCAGGGGACGGGACCGCTCGCCTTTCTCCCAAAACTAGGACTTTCAACCCTCCCCGGAGCGCCTGTTGGCGGTGAAGCTCTTTTACCACCCCCTCAGGCTGCGAAGAACGAGCAGACCCGAAAGCACAAGGCTTTGCCGCGCTCGCTACACCCACACAGGTGCGCCGGCCCGCGCGGTTTACAGCCGCCGTCCGCCTGCCCTCACCACCGGCCCCTCGCCCGCTCCTCGGGGTCCCTTCGCCGAGCAGCAGGGCGAGACCCCGCTCCGGAGCCCCGCCGGCAGCACCCCTCCTCCTCCGCCGCCGGGAGGACTCCCCGGCCGTACGGCACCCTGCGGGGCACGGCGGCCCGCCGCTGCCACCTCCGGGCTGGTCGGAGCGGCTGGCAGGAGGGCAGCGGCCGCCTCTCTCCCCGCCGGCGTCCCCTCTCTCCTCACGAAGCCCCTTCTCGTCCCGACTCCCCGGCGGCGGGACGCGGGGAAGGGGCCGGCGCTCACCTGTGGCTGCCGGCGGGAAGACGCCGCCTCTCTCCGCCGCCGGAGCCCGCGCTGGCAGGCGGCCGCCGTCCGCCGCGGAGGGGTTAAGCACTTGAAAAGCCCATCTTGTCGGGTAGGGACCCCCTGAGGGGCTGATTTGTTCCGCCGCGGGGCACAGCTTGAGGGGGACGGGGCTGGCGGGGAGGGGACGGAGCTGGGCAGGGCTCGGCGGCGCCCCGGCCCGCAGCAAGTTCTCGATGAGGAAACTTTTGCCCAGGTTGCCGAAGCCCGGCGCCGCCGGCAGGTTGAGGAGAGCCGAGGAGCCCACCAGGTCCCAGTACAGGGCGCTGGGCAGCATAGCGAGGGTTTTTACCGCCCCCCCCCCCCCGCCTCGCCCTGCCCAGCCCACCCCAGCCCGGCCGCCGCGGCCCCTCACTGGGCTGGGACGGGGCGCCGGGCTACGGGGCCGGGCGGGCTTACGGGGGCGGCTCCCCGAGGGCTGAGGGAAAAAAGCGAGCGGAGAGCTCGGCGGGGCTGTCCGTGGAGACGCGGCGCTCCTCTTCGCCGGGCTGGAAGGTGTGTCCAAGCGCATTCATTATGTCAGCCGCGGACGCGGGGGGAGTGATGGACGCGGCCAACAATGCCGCCTTGCCCGGCAGACCCCCCCGCCTGCCGCTTGGGGGGGGGGGGGGGGGGTAAGGGCGGGAAGCTGAGCCGGTCCTGGCGCGGGGGTGGCTTGTCCCGCTTTACCCGCCCGGGCCCGCCGCCATGTCGGGAGGCCGGGGGCGCCCCCTCAGGGGGCGCCCCCGGCCTCCCGACATGGCGGCGGGCCCGCGCCTCCCGCTGAGGGGCTGCACCTGTGTGGAGGGGAAGGGAACGGCCTCTGGCCTCCGTCCCGGCGGGGAGGTGGCTCCGGTGCTCGCCGCGGCGAGATCATGTTGACCTAACGATCCCATGAGGTAATGGGAAGATAGGCATTAGCTCACTCCCTCCGGGCACTTTTATCTGGCCCTTTTTTTTTTTCCGCCTTAGTGACTGCCCCCCCCCACCCACTGGATTTTCAACATTTGTCTTAATAAATCTGATTAAGATCAGCGCGGCGCTGTTAATCATGTTTTCCTCGAGATGTGGGACGGTGCTTTCTGTGGGCATAAACATGCTCTGGCAGGGGTGGCTCTGTCCGTTTCCACTTCCTTGCCTGTATTCTTTCTTACTTTCTTACAAACCAAGTAATGTGGCAAAGATGTCTCATTTTCCAGTTCAAACACACATGCAGAAAGTTCAAATCGGATGCTGTTCCCAAAGATGTGAAAGCGTCTCCCCGTTTTGCAGAGGGATCCTTTTATTTCAAAGCAGCCGTTCACCAGTCTGATGTCAGGGATGTTCCCTGCAAAATCCTCTGGAGCAGGTGTGTCCCTTATTTTTGTAAAGCAGTAGGGGCGTAACCCCTTGGGCTTGAGGGTACTTCATAGCTAAAACCAGATGGAGAAGTGGAATCATCCATGTCCTCAGACAGCAAATGGGAAGGATGGTTTAACTGCTGCGGTACTAAGTAATACCTTGGGAGATGTGAATTAAGCATGTGGATGTCCCAAGCTTTGCTTCATGTCCTTGGGTAGATTGGCCCTGCCAGAGTTTGGGCACTTACTCCGCTGGCACCAAGATGTTGTTACCTGTGGTGAATGGGAACCTAAGTTGATAAGGATGCTTCATGCTAGGGGCCTGTGTAGTCTGACCTGTCCTCAGCAGTGGCTGAAACTGTGAAGAAGAATAAAACCAAGATGAGTGTGCCTGATAGTTTTGCCTTGATACACTCCCATTCTCTAACTGTTCTCAGCTTAAAGGATTTCCACAGCTTAAACACCTGCATTTACAGATCTGAAGGCCCTCATCTTTGTAAACTCAAGGTATTAATGCAAGTATTTTTCCTGTGAGTGTTTTGAGACTGGAGTTGCCTCTTGCCATAGACAATGACAGAATCCAGCCTGGTGGATCCCAGAGTACATCTGAAGGTAATATGCATCGTAATATTAAGATGCAGAAATATATATTTATCATGTTTCTAAGGGAAAGAAGCGAGTCTTCCCAGGAGGGCACCTGCTTTTGAGCAAGTAGCTGCCTTTCTAATTACCCCTCATAAATTTCTTCACACTTAAGGATTTATTCTGTCTTTCCTTTCACTGACCAAGTTCTCACAGAGTTCCCAAGGGCCTGAGACACTGAAAACCATAATTCAACACTTGGGAAAGTGCAGTTAGTCCATCCAGCTGTGCCGCATGAATAAAAGGTATTCACCAAGGAAAAGATGGTTGTCAAAGACAGTAGCCTTCAAAGACAGGCTTGGGGTTTGGTTTCCTCCAAAGCCATTTCTCGTGCCAAAGTGGCTACTATTGTGTTAATCATCTCAGCTGTGTAGTTCAGTAAAGTATGATTAGCAAGTTGCACATTTCTGTGAAATACAAGCCCAACACATGTAGCATTTGACAATTTGCTCTGTGCCATGGAAGAGAGTGATCAGTTGCCACATGATGGGTTAACGAGTCATGTCAGGTTTCATCTGTAGTTCCAGGGTTCACCCCGTTCATTGCAATGTGTGTTTAAGCAGTTCCCTTCGTCTCTCCCATTTTCATCTATCAGTGGCCTCTCACTCATGTTCTGGCTCCGCTCTCATAGCTGTACCAACAAAGCGCCGTGAACCAGATCAGAGAACTCGTCCAGGTTTTAAATAAGACAGTGAGAAAATATTTTTTAAGAGATTCCCAGTGCCGACCTAGAACCGGTCATGTGAGCTTAAGTAAGGGTGGTAGAGTACATATAGCTGAATAAACTCACTAAACGAGGGCAGCCTCTGAGCACTTTGTCTCTGGGACAGGTGTCCGTAGCCCTGCTGAGCAGTAGCTAGCAAATACTGTTTGTCCTCTGGGCATGTGATAATTGGGTACAGTCAGGCCCAAGAGGTGTTAACCTGTCAAAAGCTGGAGAGCACAGTACAAGAAAGTACAGGTTCCTCTTTCGGATCTGGAATATGAGCTGGTCTGAGTGTAAAAACAAGTGGCATCCGTAAACCCAGATCCTTTCCAGTGAATGCAGCCTGGAAATGTGTGACAAACAGATCCTTAGCCAAGGACCTGGAAAATCATTGCATGTGTATTACCTGGATACAGACAGTAAGTAGAGTTGGTATTCACATGGTGAAAAGCTTTCATTCCATTTGGTTCTGCAAACTTGGAAGGGACTTACTCTGTATTTGGATTTTGCCAATTTATTAGTTTACTTTTACCTTAACCAGACTAAAGGAGAAGAAAGTTTGCCTTGACTGGATATCTTGGCTTGCATTGGGTGATTGGAAAACATGAAGATACACTTCTTGGGTTGCAGAGCTTAAAAAATGGGGTACATGGAACATACATGAAATGCTCAGCTCTCCCTGTTGTGCCTTCCCCACTGGGAGTCCTGGGTACAGTCTTACTGCTAAGGCAGACAATTTAGTTAACATCCTAAGCACGAGATCTGTGCAACTAAATCAAAGTCTCCCTAATGATCCCTCTTCTACATCAGCTTTGCCCTTTCTCAGATGGCATTTCCATCCTTGAGCTGGGGGATCTCTCCCTTGCAGCTCCTTCCCTGTAGCAATTCACGTTAAGCCGAATCCTGCCATTAGTTCAAACTTTTCTTACAAACATTCCCATTGCTTAGCAGGAAGCATGTATTATTAGCCATGAGATGTTCCTCTTAACTTTCTTTCCAGTAATTTCTCACTAACTTGTTGACATTTTACTGACTTTCTTCTAAAGCTGCCAAATATATGGCTAGTCATAAGCTGCAGCAGTCAACCACAAAATCCAAATAACAGAAACAAATCTTTATTAATTTCCTTGTTTTACACTCTACCGGATTCTGTCAGCATCTACATTATTTGCCAGATTTACATACATGTAATTTTTCTGCGAACCCTTTTTGGACAGCTGCTTAAAGTTTAAGCAGCTAAGGTTTAGGTCTGCACTCCAGTAAATTACTCCAAGGTATCCAAAGGATAATGGGGAGGCTCTTTTATTTTACTGCATAGGCTATGTTGGAAAATGGTAGCATAGGTATCTCAGGAGTTGTGTTTTCCAGGACCTTGTGACAGCAGCAGCTGAAAAGCCTTGTAATTCAAAAGAAGCATGTAAATAGCAGAGGGGTCCTACCTAGCCCAGGGCAAATTCACACTGTGCTATTCCTGACTACAAGCTTCCACAAAGGCATCTCCAATCAGCATGGATAAAATGCCTAAAATTGATTTGAGAAATTAGTCATTTAAATGCTCTTTACATTGTATTAAAATCAGATATGCAAAAACTTCAGCACACCTGCCATTTCTGGGTGTGAAGACCTCATGTGGCGTGAGCCGTCTGCCTCCATGCTCCCGAACAATATTCCTCTTTGGCAGCCTGAGATGCTCAAACTGTATTACTGCCATTTTCTTCCATATAGCCAGGAATGAGGATCTTGATAAACAGACGCACACTTGCAGGAGACAGAGATGAGGTAATTGAATACAGGTCTTTTCTAATGCTCTCTTTGCTTAAGCGTGCTAAAGGCAGCTCTACCAAGCCATAATTTTACTGGATTCAGTGTATGACACTTTAGAGACATCTATCTGAACTCACTTATTAATTATTTCCAACTTTGCTTTTCCAGCAAAAATAATGCCATTCTCTCTCTACTTTTCTGCTTGTAAGCTTTGGAGTGACATATTCTAGCCAAAGGAATAATACAGACATCCTACCAGAGTGTACGTGCACTTCTTGAGATTGATGCTGAAGTTCTCTGGCAAAAAATGCCCTGGACTTTGGCATCAAAATGCACTTCTAATAACATAATTATCTGCCATTTTCTAAGGTAGATGCATTTTCCATACCCTTGGAGATAGGAGTCTCGCACTGTTTCATCTAACCTGAGCATGGTAGACAACAGTCTGCAAAAGTATGTTCTTCAAAATAATACCAAGCTTGGCAAGCTCAGGCTGGGCAATGTCATCACTGCAGAGCTGCTGTAGACTTTTAGGCAGTTTCTGCTCTAAATTTCCCCTCCCCACTCAAAAATCACTCCCTTGACATTTTGGTGATGATCATACATGGGGAGGCTGAATGTCCTGGCCTGAGAAAGCAGCTCGCTGTCAGGTTATGCTAGCCTGGGTGCAAACCACTCTGGTTAGCTCCAACCCAGAGACACCACAGAACAACAGTGACAGAAGTAGCACAGGTACGCAGCAAACTAGGAGCAAAGATCCAGCTCTGTAGGAGGGATTTAAGTTTTGACTGTAAGTTTATTTCCATGTTTTCGTACCATCCCCAAACTATTCTGGCTTGCACATGTTGCTTTTTGTACCATGAAGTTTAGGACACAGTTCAAATAAAAACTATGGCATCTGCATGATGTGAGGCATGTTATAAGCTAACTTCTTAAGTGTAGCTTACACCAAAAAATGTTGCAATGACTTGCACTGTGGAGACTTTTGCTGGATGAGTGTTGCCTGCACCACTTTATGAATGGATGTCCCACAGGCAGCCTGGGGAAGCCTTCGGTATCTCTTTCCAGGAAAGGGCAGGGTGTGGAAGGAGAGGAAAATTAGACTTGTGCACTCTGGCCAGGCTGGGGTCCTGTCACAACTCAGTATTTTCTCTGTTTTGGCTTGGAAATATTTTCTGTGCATGGGGAGATATAGGCAGTGTTCAGAAAACAGAGTAGGAAACTACACTGCTGTCTTGCTCTGCATGCAGCAGCAAGGGGCAGCCTCAAGGAGAGCCTGGGTGGGCTTGTGTTGGATATGGGCTTCCGCTGTAGCTGCCCACACAAACCACTTGCAAGCCTCCCAAACCTCGCAAGCCACAGCTGCCTTATGAGGGAGGAGCAAAACTGGCACCCAGCCCACAACAGTAGAAGATTTGGGGCACCCTGGTGTTGCCATTTTAATTTCTGAGGAAGCAGTTTGCCTTGACACTAACTTCTCTTCCTACCTCCTACTGGGTTTTTTTGGTTTTTTTTTTCAGTCCTGACATCCTGAAAGCAATATAAACTTTGCCAGGTTAGTCAGGCTTTTGAGAAGTCTAGATTTAGCTAAAGCATTTCACAGCACTCCCGGCTGAACTTAACCATTCACCAGGAAACTCTGCTGTGCTTAGGAATCACCATCATTCTGAACAAACACAGATGGAATTAGCATTCTTTCTATCCAGTTCCATAAAAAGCTTCAAGAGCTCAGTTTCAAATGGCTGAAGTCATTTCCGTCAAATCTGGCTTGGCATTAGATCTCAACAAGTTGCAAAAAAAAGAAGTGAAATGTTGAAGTGTGAAAAGAAATTGATTCCCTGTCAAGTTATGTTGCAGATGTGAGCAAAATCTTACTGCAGCATGCACCCTGACTTTCGTGCATGATTTTAACACATGTCGAAAGCTAGCTATATGGATATGACTCAAACTTTTTAAACTATGCTTCTCCCTGCAGAAACCACACATGGAAAACTTCAATCCTACAGGATTTTACTTGGAAATTTCATTTTCATAGTTTGGATTTTTTTTCACCTCTGTGACATACTGGGAATAAAGTGGAGTGTGTGAAAGAGCTTATATAATGGAACTTGTAATTCACATTTAATTAGACAGTAGCAGGATCTACTGCTCCCACTGTGATACAAAGGATTCAGAAGGCAGTATATAAAACATACAGTGATTTCTCAGAAGATGACTTATATTCCTAAGAATAAATCATATTTACAACTCTGCTGATGTGAAATACAGAGGTTATCCAATAGTCTGTCCAGCATCGTATTCTATACCTTGGTATGATTTACAGCAGTGTTGATACTTCAGGCATCTGGTGATATAAAAAACAGAGCAAGGTGTTTTCTGAATGTCTTGGGTATTTCACACAACTTCTATTGTGTACCTTTGTCCTCTTCGGAAAGTGATGGTGTTAGAGACTTGTGTAATTGTTTTAAGGAATGTTTTTCAATATTGGATTAACCAGCTGAAATCCATGTAGTGCTCAAAAGTACCAGCTATTTCTATGGTCAGAGCACTGTGATCCTCTCACAGATCATAGTTTCAGGCTGTATTTTTAGCAAAAGACTAACTTATTAAATGTCCTTCTACCAATTCATAGATTTAAGTAGTTTAAAGAAGGTGAGAGGGTCACAGTTTTCTTTATTTCCCTTACAGCTGCTGCCACAGTTTCCAAAGCTTTAACATCTTCAGGTCAGAGGGTACAGCATGCTGCTGCACTGCTCCAGCACAGGTGAGTCTGTCTCAAAATAACTGGGACAGATGGACAGTCTTTTTCTATTCCCTACATGTTTCAATTACTGTACTAGTTTCTTTACTGTACCTAGAAGGGCCCTACAATAAGACACATGCAGATAATGCTATTAAAAGAGAAATCAGTCACCATCATATTATCAGAGGGCGCATACCCTCTTCATGCTTCCTTTGAAAAGAACAACTTCAGTTGTTTTTTTGAACGTTGTTCCTTAAACATTAGAAATAATTGTTTCCCCCCCAAAAAAGCAGAGAATCAAGTGGGGGAGTATGTATGAAAAAGAGACTATTTGCCCACTTGTTGACATCATTAATTTCTTTTAAACTTTGTAACGTAATGCAGGGGAGCACATGAAGTGGATTACTGCATTCAGAAGCATTTTACCCACAAGAGGTGAAGGTTCACAATTTGGTTAAGTCCCAAATGGCTGACTTGCATGACTCTCGCACTTCCTAACTGAAGTGTTAGGTAGTATAATGAAGTTTCAAGGCAAAGAAAAACACGAATAGCTTCTGCAGTTGTGAAAGAAGTAAAACCTTGACAACTAGGTCTCAACCCAACATTTACAATACAATTACGTGGTCCGTTTGTCAAGCAAATTCCTGCTTAGGTAACACTGCATAGAAAGTACTGGACTGGTTTCCTGTGGCAGTTTCTCTTCACTGCACACCATCATAACATCATGGAGGTTTTATTTTTTTCAGCGAGAGAAGCAAGGCTGCTAGTAGAATAACAAAAAAGGAATCTAAATTCAGAGTAAAGAGGACAATGTGGTCTGAGCTGGACATGCTTTGCAAATGGTGCACAAGAAACAGAGGTTTGGCCACATTTTGTTTAACAACAAACAATTAAATAAAACAGTATTGTTGTTGAATATAGCCATTCATTTATCCAAGGACAACATGTTTTCTCTTTCTGCAGGTGGAATGACTGTAATCTATGTTCAAAGAAAGAATGGTGCAACTGCCAGTTTGATATTCGTAATTGAGCACTTTGCCTGCACAATTCAGGGACCATCTTTTGTGTAGGTCTAGCCAAGGTGTTACTGAAGAAAATAGTAGTATTTCAGTGTGGTATTCTTGAAAGGTTCGAGCCTACCTGCTCCAGCTAGCTGAAAGGTTATATGCCGTGCTGATCATGGTACCTGAGCACCACTAAAGTCAAGATGACCATTCATATTAGTTAGGCTTTTGGAGAACTGGGCCTTATAATTTCCTAAAGAAAATCTCTATTTAGCTATCAGAGTTTTGCTATGTTGTGGCAATTTTTCTGCTCACAAAGGAACCTTTCATTATCATGGTAAACAATAACAGATTGAAGCAAAAACCCCCAAATATCCTGCTTCTTAGGAAACAAGCATAAATGCTTCACAAACAATTTGGGGGGCGGGGGAAGAGAAGAAAAGGTCTGCAAAGCTGCAGTAAGGGTTATGGTCCAGCAGGAGAGTAGGTGGGGAATCTTGCATGGCTGCTGACTGCCGGACAAAGCTTTTATTGCTATGAGCAACATAAGGACCGGGCAGCCTGACCGAGCACACTGACCCAAGGAAAGCAGGATTTCTGCAAGCAAAAAGAATGGAGCTCAAATCTATGCACCCTAATTTCTCTTAGTGGATTCAGTGGGGCAAACTGACAGACTGAGGCAAGGATCCTGCTAAATAATCTCCAAAATGGTATTTTGCATTTGAGTAGTAGTTTCTGGGAAAGTCTGCCCTACGTGGTACAAGCCTTTTTTGTTGTTGTGTTTTATTTTGTTTTCCCCAGACATAAGTCTTTGACATGTGTAGGGCACCATGCCATGTGTGTCACATTTTCGCTGCACATGATCTATAGGTCTGTAAAATTCCCCCGTTTTTCACAGGAAGGGATAGTAATCCAGTAATATCCAGTAAAAGCAGGATTGGAAAAGTCTTTCAAGATTAAATACTCCTTTACTGAAAATAAATAACTTCATTTCTGGAAATTGTTTCTATTTATGAACTAGAGCTGTCACAGAAAACCATTAGCCTTTATTAAAATTCCTCTGGAAATTTTTTGTTCACCAGCCTATGGAAAAAAAAAAGTTTTTCTGGTTGTTCCCAATATGAATAACCAAAAAGATGTATTTACTTCTGTGTACCAATTTCTTACCAACAGTGCTCTCCTCCGTTGTTTCCAGAGCCCAAGATACCTGAATGTTTAAGCGCTTATCTATATGACTTCAGTCTTGTCTCATGTGAACGTCTGCCAGGCAGGAACTGGGCTGTCAGCTTCATCCCATCAAAAAGCCTTCCAGTGCCATGAGCTGAAGGCAGGTTCCAATTGTTAAGTCATTCTGGCCCGGGCTGAATTTAAAGGCAGGCTCCTGTAGCGAGCGGAAGTTGCTGGAGGCAACGGCTCAGCAAAAGGCATTAAAATCATATGTCTCATAATTATTCTTTTGACTCAATTACCCATTTACTCTTTATTTTTATATCCAGTGGAACCTGAGGGCAGCAAATACTGCATAAGGGGAACAAATCCTGTATAATAGTTCTTGTTTTGGTACATTCACTTAGTGGTGATTTATTAAGGGCTGCTGAATAAGCCTGATTAAAATGCATAAACAGTTCTGAACAGTAAACAACCATGTCTAAGGATGAAAAAATGGGACCCACATGCTGTGCATGGAAATTGCCCTTAACAACATGGCCTATTGTTGAACAGATAGGAAGCCAAAGGTTGCTTGTAATCAAATTTGAAGTTTCCCATCACTTATAAAAGCAACACTTCCTTGTGTAAACGTTTCAATTTGTTGTTGTTAAAAACTGCTTCCTGACTTAATCCCTACAGGAACCCACGATTTCTTTGATTGTCAGGTAGAAAGACAATTTCAGTAACTTTAGATTTAGACAAAGTAAAATAAATACGCTTAAGCGCAAGCGTTCCCGCAGCAATAAAATCTGCACAGTTTCCCAAGATTAATTAGAAAAAATGACTCGTTGCAGCAATTTAATCTCTTCTGAAAATTTCCTCTTTTCTTGCAACTAAAATAATGCAAAATAGCAGAGATATCTAGAGCACAGTACATCAGTACTAACCCTCCTGACTTCGCGTAGCAGCTAGAAGCTCCCTGCAGACTTCTTATTTTTCCCTTGATTTACAAGGTTAATTAATTACATAAATTTTTATATTAAATATCTGATCTAATGTACACTAAAAAATTATAGTCTTGCCGTTGTCAGGGGGCTTTGAGTCATGCTTAGAGCAAACACAGGTACATTACAAAAAATAAAAGTTGCTTTTGATTACTTTGGCAAATACAGCTTTAGAGCAAGGAAACCCAAGTCCTGACTGAACTATAAATGCCATTACATTTCCCTCTGGATGCAACAGGAGCTTTGCCAGAGGCTTCCAGGGAGCCGAGATTTCACCCACTGCATTTGAGGTCTCTGAACAAAATGACGTCTCCCTAACATTGTTAAAACATATTTTTTTTCCTGTAACAAATAGGAGCAAGCTATATTTATGTCCTCATCTCTAAAACATGATTCTCTATTATCTGTCGTCTTTGAAAGGTCCTAGAGGCTTAGAGGTCCCTAACAACTGGAGAAAGGCAACTGTTGCACCCATCCCCAAAAAGGACAAGCTGGGGAACTACAAGAACCAAGGGGACCTTGTGAGATTCAGCGAGGACAAATGCCAAGTGCTGTCCCCAGGAGGGAAGCACCCCTGCAGCAGCCTGGGCTGGGGAGGGAGAGGCTGGGGAGCAGCTCTGCAGGAACGGGGTTCCGATGGGCAGCTGTGTGCCCTGGCAGCAAGGACAGCCACCTGCCTCGTGTGTGAACAGGGATGCAGTGGGAAGGGACTGTTCCCCATTTCTCAGCACTTGTTAGACCACATCTAGACACCGCGTCCAATTTTGAGCCCACCAACGCAAGAAAGAGACGGACAAACTGGAGTGAGATCAGCGGAGGCACCCGAGCTGGTTGGGGACTGGAGCATTTGCCCACTGAGGAGAAACTGAAGGAACTGGGCTTGTTCAGCCTGAAACAGACACAGCTTCAGGGGGAAACCAACAGCCCCTCCGCACCTTTGGGGAGGTTAGCAAGAAGACAGAGTCAGACTCTTCACAGCAGAGTATAGAGAGAGAACAAGAGGCAGCGGGCATAAATTGAAACGAGGGATTCAGACTGGATAGAAGGAGAAACATTTTTCCCATGAGGACAGTCGGGCAGTGGAAGAGGCTGCTCAGAGAGGCTATGCAGTCTCCATCCCTGGAGTTTTTCAAGACCCAACTGGATAAAGCCCTGAGCAACCTGGTCTGAGCTCAGAAGTGACCCAACTTTGAGCAGGAGGTCAGACTAGAGACCTCCTGAGGTCTTTCCAGCCTGAATTATCCTATGAGCCAATTCTAGTATTCAGGAACAAAGTTCCTGATGACAGGTCTGTGTAAACTGTGCTGCAACATCAAACCAATTTTTAATAATGTTCTAATTGGAAATTTTCCATGTAATAGGCTTTACAATGTATATTGAACCTTGAGAGAGAGCTGCCTGAGCTGAGAGAAGGTGATGAAGGAAGAATATTCCTAGATCTTTCTGGAGAACCTCTATGGCCCTTACTTACAGGTCCTTATACTGGGATAAGACTAGGATCCACAAAACCTCAAGTCCTTTTGTATTTAGGCATCTTCTGGGTAAAAATAATAAGCTCCTATTTTTGCAGATACCCTTTTTTAGACCAAAATACTGGGGGTTTTATTTCATATATCATAGGCCATGGCACTTAAGCTGAGCACAGTAAGGACTAGGAGGTCTGAGGGGCAGGAGAGAAGGCATTTAAGGAAAGCCCCACTCCGCGACCTGGGGACAAGTCCTCGCATTCTGCTGCAGGATTGCCTCTGGTATTTGCATCAGCTGGCTTGAGGCTGCCTAGCTGTACACCTGGCTAAAGCATAAAAAATGGGTATTGTCTTTGTCACTGAATGTATTTTGGCTAAAAGACGCCCTAACTAATGTATTTAATCTTTTCATCCATTATACACACCTGGATCCTGCTGAACAAAACAGGCCCTTCCAGAAATTTCGGCAAAACCAGGGCTCCAGGGCAGGCTTAGGCATGGGACGGGCACTGGGGGTACCTCTACCTTGGGGGGGGTGACTGACTCCCATGGGCCGTGGGAGAACTCAGAGCTCGTGGGGCATTTAACTGTTGAAAATACAGAGTTTGTAGTTGCCCAAAAGCTGGTGAGAAGTCGGGTTGGACCAATGCTGTTGACACAGGGGCCTGTAATCATACTTTGAAGGTTGTGTCTGATAAGGATCTGGTTGAAACCGTATGATAAAAATTTCTGAGGGTTTTTGTTGGAGCTAATTGTAGCTAGAATGATTATAGTCAGTAGGAGGATACTCGCGTCTTTGGTAATTAACTATTTTATAAGCAGTGTGTTAGTATTTTTTGTCCTAACCGTAGCGTTACACAAGTTTTATGAAGTCAAATATAAAAATGAAAGTTCTGTCTCACCTTTGTTTGGGGTCTTACCCAATTTGGGCATTTGACTTAGAAAATTCCTAAGTTAAAATTAGGGAAAAGATCATTATCTATTTTAGGAATACTTCTTTTCAAATTAGAATAGTGTTCATTGTCTTGGTGTACTGACGGCTTTTTCCTGACATGGAGCACTATTTCAAGCGTGTGTTAATACTGTTAAGCTTTCAGTTAAGATTAAGGTTGTACCTGAAATATTTTAAGAGTGATGAGATTCAGAGTATCATGGGGTGCAACGCTGTATGCATGAAACTGTGCTGTGGTGAAAATATAGGATTGCATATAAGAAATCCTCTTTTTCTTCTTTTCATACCTTACAGGTTGGCATGGAATTGTTGTTTCTGTAGATTAGAAGCTCCTCAGATGTGAGATACACTATGTTATTACCTGTGCTTGGTGTCTTTTGCAGTCTTCACTTGTCTGCTTTTAATGTGAGGCCAAATTAGCATACCAAGCTGTAGATGTTCATTTACATTTTGTTCTCCAAGCAAACAAATAGCAAAGAAGCCATTTCCTTTCCCAAATTTTTACAAGTATCAAGCGATGTATTTGAATTTCTGTTATTACTCTAAAAAACTTTTTCTGATTATTTTCACAAAAGTGTGATAATAAATTTTGACAATAAATGTGATCTAAGATTCATTACTTTAAAATATCTATCTTTTCCAATACTTTCAACTATTTGTTTTCTTTCTCTTCACTAAAATTCAGCCTTACAATTTTTTTCTGCTTTGCACAAATGTGCATCTGTTACAGTGTGTTTATATATTACTGGAAAAAATTATATACCTAATTACAATTCTGATGACATCCCTCAATTTATATCCATTTAATACCGCTCTCTTATTTCATTTAAGGAACTACTTTTCCCCAGTGTAAAATGTCACCATCAATACCACATTTGATGATGTTGCATATCAATCTTTTATGCGATGCTAAATCAAAAAGCCTCTTTGTAGTCAACTTCAGATGTCTCCCTACTTCACACCTGCCAGTTTTCATTGTCTTTCCCATGAAGAAGTTAATCACGTTAGTTAAACACAATTTTCCCTTTATATATCCATGCTGACTAGTGCATATCTGTTCATATTTTTCCCAGTTATCTTTCCAGATAATTACTGAAACAATTTTTGTGTTTTGATTTTCTTTTTTTTTAATGTAACAAATCATACCTAGGTAGCATGTATTTGGGAGGAGATCAGTTGGCCCTGAGACACTGGGCCAACAAGGAGAAATTATTTAGGCGATATCCTAATGTTACAAAGAGACGTAATTGCCAGGGAATGGCCCTCTGACATGTTTACCATGTGTTATTTAACCTATCACTGTTTGTCAGTCTGTCTGTCCTATGTACATAAACTTTGTGCATTAACCTTCTATAAGCACGTTACTGCACCCAGTAACCCCTATTTAACCCCTCTTCTCAGCTCATTGAAATAGAATTCAAAAGGATGTGATCAATTACTCAATTAAGGTAGATTGTAATCTAGCCAGGTATTTGCATAGCACCTACTCCCTTGTATACAATTACTTCTCTTCTTTCTTCCCCAGGCACTCACGTAATTTAAATGTCTTATTTTTTTACCCTGCAGAAGAATGAATAACATCTGAATGGTACCGTGTAAGAACCATTCCCTTTTCATTATTAAAATCATTACAGCTAGTCAAACACTTACTGACAAAATGTTTTTGGTTGGAAGACAGCCATTTGAAAATACCACAACCATTTTTGTCTGGAAGTTCATTAGCAAAACTGAAAACTTACATATTGTTACTATCGGCACTTGGTTTTGATGCTAAGATACCAAGTAATCACTCTCATCAAAACAAAACAGTAAAATCATCTACATGTTCCAGGGGCAACACTTACCTGAAATTTCCCTTTGTAGAAAATGGTAATGTCCCAAGTTATTATTCCAGTTGGGAATGCAATTTCAAAAGGTCAGAAGTGATCATGAATTAGATTACTTGCAGGGTTTATGGCTATGTGGTTTTCTGACTGTCCTCATGCCAGCCTCAGTGGGAAGGCTGTTCTTTATTCTCAAGCTACTTGAAATATAGTGTTGCCAGTCAGCACTACAGGATCTTCCCTTTGACACTTACAGGCAATACCTTATCAGCTGCTGACAATGTGGAGTTTTTCTTACTGTTACTCTGTTTTGATTTGAAGTCCAGTCACCTCTTTGTTTTTTTCCTAGATACCAAACCCATGGCTGTACTTTGGTATAGTTTCATAACTCCACTTGAAGATGCATTTGTAATATCCTAGCATCATCTGCCTTTGTTAGACCCCTGCCCAACCTTTGCACCTCATACAATAAATCTCTCCTCCTTGTCAGATCTCATGCAATCACCCTTTTCTTTGGTCTTGGTTAAACCTGCCTTTATGATTTTTTTTGCCATTTGATACCACTTTAGAAGGCCTAACACTCTTATATCATTGTACAGGATCATACCATTGTATGGGGTTCTGTTGAATTTCATGTATGATCCTTTATAGGTGCTGTACATCTGGTTTATTTTTTATAAAGGTCACACTGGAAAGCATCCATTTATCTTGCTCCTATTCTAGTTGTCCTATTAGTTATCCTAATTACTGCTACTATATTATACTTACTATATTATATTATTTTTACATTAGTGGTAATAGAATTGGAAAGTCTAGAGATCAGCTATTCATGGTCCATTGTGCAAAGAACTGCATATGCAGCTATAAAAATGGGTATGAGTTTTATTTAGCCATAGGTACATTATGACTATTCACTGACAGCACTTGGAAACCTCAATTTCTATTTCAAGTCAGTCTGAAGAAAACTTTGAAGTTGAGCAGTACTATCAGGTAGAGCATGGACCCTTGAAATGCAGCAGTGAGGGTCCCATGCTATTTGTCAGATTTTAATACATTATTACTTTATTTCTTGCACCTGTGGTGGTGTGCAGCAGACGTTCATTTTTAGCTTCTCCCATCTCACCAAGGACTTGTCCCTAGGCACCTGGGAGTGAAATTCTGGTGAACACAACAAAACACAGAGTCCAAGTAACGATTTCATCTAATATAAAAATATTATCCTGAAAAATGTTGAAAGAATGATGTTACACACGGCCTCTGCCTGTTTAAGAATGCCAATAAATCCATACAGGAAACATTAAAATCATCAGTGATCTGCTGGTGATTTTTATGCTACAGTTTATCTAACAAGCCTTCAAGCCATATAGTTTTGCTGTTAAAGAGCAATGACTTTTAGTGGACTCAGTTCAATTAACTGCAGACTTAACTTTTCCTCTGCGTTGTAATTAGAAACAACAGCAGCTGGAAGAACATTTTCTGCATTTGTTTGTTTGCGCTGCTTCTGAGACAACAAAGTGAAAATCCCAGATTATTGCTGTGATACCTTCAGGAGCCTTCATGTTTACAGTGTCTTGACCATGTCTCAGATTAAATATATTTGGAGGCCAAAGGCCAAAATCCTAGGCCACAATCAGACATTCACTGCAGAAATGCTTGTTTAAATGCTGCTGACCCCCCATTCCCCCTGTCTCTGCATTCCCAAAGCAGAGATGCCAAAATAGATTGTGTAAGTGGCTCTGCATCTTCCTGAATCCAAATATCAGCAATATCAGATACATTTAATAAGCTGTGAAAAGCTGTTTAGGATAAACTCAGTGACTTTGCAGCGAAGACGGTGTGGGTCCTCACATGAGCCATTTTGGACATGCTGCTGTTTGAGGCCATGTTGAAATTGCTGCTAACTGGTTTCACGTTTTGCCCTTTGGCCCTCCCACTTGTCGAGGGTACCGTGAAGTTGGAGGTGGCTGCTATCTTCAAAAATTCCCCTTTCATACTGCGTGTGACCAGTGGGTCTACCACTTCACCTCATTGCATCCTTCGCAGCATCTCCCTTCACTCTTCTAATTGCCTTTGAATGAAGCACAGAATTTTCCACTGGCCTCTTCCTCCCCCCTGTAATTCCTTTCAAAATTATATTAACTATTTGGGCTTAGTTAAAGGTAAGCTGAGATGAAACAGTTGGGGGCTGGAGCTAAGGAACTCCGAGAGTTTTAATCTTATGAGTCGAGGCAATTACATGGAGATGGCATAGTAACTAAAAATAACCAAACTGTGGCTGTGGAAATCCCAGGATTTTGCTTTGTAATGGCTCTCAAACAAGCAGGGCACAGGCTTTTCTATGGTAGGCAGTGAGCGTGAATAAATCACACCTGATTTGCCAGGCAGGGTTCATTGGCCAAGAATTGACTATGAACTTATTTGTCAGCAAACGTACAGCACTCCTGCACTGTGCCAGTGACCCAAATCCATTCTGGTGAGTCTGAAGGGATATGACATTTCCTTAGCAGACTGTCTTGTTTGTATTTATTTTACATTGAATCCACTGACAGCACCAAATTGACTTACACAGTAGCTCTTTTTAAAGTAGAAAAATTCCACATTGACTAACAAAACTAGTTTTGCTCCCAGGGAAGATACACAGGTGTCACGCAGTGCTACTTTTGTGTTGCTGGTATATTAAAACAGAATAACAAATACTTGCCATATGTTTCTCCACTGATTTCATAGCATAATGTAATAAGAGGAATACCCCACCTAGATGCCATTTATGCGCAGACAACAGTTTTCCTACTTCAGCCTCCCACACCTGGCCAAACCCAAAGCTGCAGTTATTTTAATGTCAGCTGCCCCTTCTTAGAGCAAAACCTCACACAGTGAATGTGGGAAATGGCCAGGAATTTAAATAGGTTCTCCGGGTGGAAGGATACCTTATTGTGAAATACTGAAAGGCATCTTTGCCAGAAAAAATTATCTACACAATTTTCCTGTTTCCCTAAAAAATAAAAAGCTCTTAGGGTTTGATGTAAAGTGGGTCCCTTTGGTTTGTAAATCTGTTGTTAGTGTCTTTACAGAAAGTGTAGAAATTCTGAAAATGATACCAAAGGCTGCCGCCCAGTGAGCTGCCTGCAGCTGCCCAAGGCAATGAGCACCAGCTTTCAGAGAAAGAAAAATGTTTTAAAAATCAGTACTTTGGGTTTTCATGTCAGAGCCTTAACTACAAAAAACCCAGTTTAAAATACAGTTGAGACACTACCTACATTGTTGTGCTCAGAGGCTGAATGCTGCAAAAGCCTTAACAATCCAGTGTCTTATGCGGGGAGATGTTTTATACTGAACCCAAAGCCATAATGAACTGTGTTGTCGTCCACTAATGGCACACAGGATATTTACCGAAGATGCTGACACTTTGTAGAGACAGGTAGACAGGTGGACTGCGGCCCAAGAAGAGCAAACGTGTTTTGTCGATGGCAGAAGAGCACTTCTTTAGTCTTATCTTGGTTAGGGTCAGACTCTGACAGCCTTCTGCAGCTTTGGTAGTGCATTACTCCTTCAGTAACTCAACTGCAATCCAGGAGAAAAGGAGCATTATTCAAGGCAGGTAAACAGAGCAGAACCTGGCCCTCGGTCAACAAGTGATTTGCAGAAAGGTCTTTTAAAAACCTGCTGTGAATGACTGTTTACTTGCCTTGAGGCAGCAAACAAAGACAACCTCCAAATCCCACTATAGCAATTGGCAAGTGTAATCCTACCCAGCGTATTTCAGTTCATTTCAAATACGCTGTCCTAAGTGAAACGGGAATCTCAAGGAAGCAAAGTTAAAAGGTGCTGGCAAATGAATCTCTGCTACAAAAGCTGAAATGGGGGATTACAAATGAGCGATCCCTTTAGTTAGCCTGCTAAATTGGTGTGCAGGCCTGGAAAAAGAGAACAATGAACACCTCCTGACACCAGGCTGTTTGTCTGGTGAGTATCCCTCAGTGCAAATGTTGGTACTGTGTGAGTATTTTTTGTGTTTCTATAAAGTCCTAATGAGCTCCTTGGGTGAGAGTGAAACCCTTTGCTTTTTCACACTGTGCTCAAGACCCTTAAACTTCATGGGGTCAGGCCTAAAGAAAGGGTAATGGACCATGAGGTCCAGCTTAATAGACCTGATATTAACACAGCAGCAAGAATGTCACCAAATGCAAAGTTTAGGGCAGGCAATGAATGAAGTATTTGTTACACTTAAATAATATACAAAGATTATAACAGAGTAGTGGCACTATATCAATGTCATCATGCGGGACTTTGAAAATCCCCCATGTATGAAATAAGTTTGCAATGCATCCTTGTATTATAAACACCACAATTTACCTACATGCCTTAAATGATTAATTAATGTATGTTAAATGTCATATCTAGCCAATAATATTCATCAGAATTTTGCGTTAATCTTGGACCTTGAAAAACCTACATGTAAGAAAACCTCTCCAATCTATCAGATCGCAGTAAGACAATATTTGCATATGAGAGGCAAACAGTTTATTCATTCAGTGGCTGAGATTCCAGTACTGGCAGATCAACGATTTGATTGGAAAGTGAATGAGATTTCTCACTTTTAGTTTAGCCCTGAAATGCTTACTTGTGCATATAGCATCTCACCTGACTAATGAAGTTAATTGATAACTCATGCTAGTTTATGAATCAATGTGGGGCCTGAGCCTTTGTGACTCTAACATGCATTTTAATATGAAACAATAAAGTAGCATGTGCTAATGAAAGCCCCAATTAAAGCAAAGGAATAAATACAGATATTTAGGAACACCAGGGATCAGCAATTCAACAGCCTATTTGATAATTATTTAACTTCTTTTCATAGGCAAACGTTTGTAAGCCCGGAACTGCCTAACACTATATTTGAAATAGCCCTATATGAAACTTTATTTGTAGATAAGGATCTTTTATTATCTCCACTTTGTATTGTTAGAAGAATTAAAATGTAGATATAAATAGTGATTTGGTGAGCTTTCTGAAAGTGGCAAAAAGGTATTTCTAAAAAAACATTTTTCATTGGGCAGAGGTTACTTTGTCCTTTAATGACTGACTGAGAGCAAAATACTTTCCAAATATATACTTCAAGGAGCAGCTACTCTATGAGGAGTGTGTATTGTCCCTTTGAAATAAGGCCCCCACACAGATGTGTGGTGCTCGAAATGGAAAACAGAAAAATTAAGCAAAACAAATATTGGTAAAGTTACTGATAATATTTAATTTGACAAAAATAACTTCTTTTTACTTTGAAAAAAAGAAAATTCCCCACGTGTAGATGCCTGACTTCATTCTGACCTGGCATTCACCAGTATGCGCTTGCAGCTGATGGGAACGCAGAATGGCCCCCAGCTGCCTGGGCAGGAGGTCTCTTCTCTTGGTGAGCAAATGAAAATAATGGAGCAGCATTGCCTCCTTTTCTGCCAGAGGACAGCTGCAAACAGGTTGCCTAAAACATAGATTGTTTTTTTCCTTCTGAGGGTAATTGAAGGTTGATGGGTTGATGGAGAACAGGTCCTTTTCTGGGGGACTTTGTGTAGAAACTCGCACATTGCTGAGCTTTCCCTGAGTTGGCCAGGGAGATGGCAGGAGACGCTGAGCTGGGCTGGCCCGATGTCCGGAGGTGGCAGCAGAAACCACACAAAACCGTGGTTGTCTCACTGTGGGACTCCGGTGGAGACCTCCCTGTCCAGCATGAAAACTGAGCCCACAGCAGTTGTGTTTCTAAAGCCAACTTCAGTTGTCAGTCTAACCTCAGGTCCTGGAAAAATTATGGAGAAGATTATACTGGGTACTATTGAAAGGCATTTAAAGAATAATGCCATCATCAGGCATGGAAAACATGGGTTCACAAAGGGAGAGTCCTGTTTACTAATTTGATATCCTTCTATGATAAGGTCACCCGCCTAGTGGATGAAGGGAAGGCAGTGTATGTAGGTTTTCTGGATTTTAGTAAGGCTTTGATACTGTCCCTCGCAGCATCCCTCTGGACAAGTTGTCCAACTGTGGGATGAGCAGGTTCACGGTGCACTGGGTGAAGAACTGGCTGAAGGGCAGAGCTCAAAGGCTTGGGGAAGAGAGGCTGGAAAGCTGCCCGGCAGAAAAAGACCTGGGTGTGCTGGTTGACAGCCGGCTGAAGATGAGCCAGCAGTGTGCCCAGGTGGCCAAGAAGGCCAACAGCATCCTGGCCTGTATCAGAAATAGTGTGGCCAGCAGGAGCAGGGAGGTGACCGTCCCCCTGTACTGGGCGCTGGTGAGGCCGCACCTCGAGTCCTGTGTTCAGTTTTGGGCCCCTCACTACAGGAAAGACCTTGAGGTGCTGGAGCGTGTCCAGAGAAGGGCAACCAAGCTGGTGAGGGGCCTGGAGCACAAGTCTGATGAGGAGCGGCTGAGGGAGCTGGGGCTGTTTCATCTGGAGAAAAGGAGGCTGAGGGGAGACCTGATCGCTCTCTACAACTGCCTGAAAGGGGGTTGTAGTGAGGTGGGTGCTGGTCTCTTCTGTCAGATGGCTGGAGATAGGATGAGAGGAAATCAGCAAGGGAGGTTTAGGTTGGATATTACAAAAAATTTCTTTACTGAAAGGTTTGTCAAGTACTGGAACAGGCTGCCCAGGGAAGTGGTTGAGTCACCATCCCTGGAGGTATTCAAAAAGCACTTCAGGACATGGTTTAGTGGGCATGGTTGATGGTTGGACTTGATGATCTTAAAGGTCTTTTCCAACCTAAATGACTCTATGATTCTCTGAAAGGGTTGTATTGAATGGGGCTACATCTGGCTGGTGGTCAGTCACCAGCGGTGTTCCTCAGGGTTCAGTTCTGGGGCCAGTTCAATATATTTATCAATGATCTGGATGCAGGAGTTGAATGCACCGTTGGCAAGTTTGCTGATGATATCAAACTGGGAGGTGCTGTTGACTCTCTTGAGGGACAAGAGGCCTTGCACAGGGATCTAGATAGATCGGAGCATTGGGCAATGATTAATGGGATGAAATGTAACAAGTCCAAATGCCAGATCCTGCACCTGGGACAGAGTAATGCCAGGCACAAGTATAAATTGGGAGAGAAGTGGCTGGCGAGCAGCCCTGCAGAAAGGGATCTGGGGGTGCTGGTCAACAGCAGACTCAACATGAGCCAGCAGTGTGTGCCCAGGGAGCCAAGAGGGCAAACCCCATCCTGGGGGGCATCAAACACAGGATAACCAGCCGGTCAAAAGAGGTGATTATCCCGCTGTATTCAGCCTTGGTGCAGCCTCACCTGGAGTACTGCGTGCAGTTCTGGGCCCCACCATTTAAGAAGGATGTGAAGGTCCTTGAATGCATCCAGAGGAGGGCAACAAAGCTGGTGACAGGGCTGGAAGGAATGTCCTGTGAGGAGCAGCTGAGGACTTTGGGCTCGTTGTGCTGAGCTCTTCTCCCTGGGATCCAGTGATAGGACACATGGGAATGGTTCAAAGCTGTGCCAGGGGAGGTTCAGACTGGACATGAGGAAGCATTTCTTTAGCAATAGGGTGGTCAAACACTGGAACGGGCTTCCTAGAGAGGTGGTTGATGCCCCAAGCCCGTCAGTGTTCAAGAGGCATTTGGACAATGGCCTTCATGACATCCTTTAGCTTTTGGTCAGCCCTGAAGTGGTCGGGCAGCTGGACTAGATGATCACTGTAGGTGCCTTCCAACTGAAATATTCTACTTCTATTCTATTCTATTCTATTCTATTCTATTCTCAACTGATGAGCCTGTCCACATTTCCAGACCTCTCAGGCCTGGATGGCAAGCCAGGCTGCACAATGGAAGAGGAGGCCATGAAAAGCAGAGACAAATTGCTTCACTGACCTCTGTCTCGTGACTGCTAGAAAAAGATGAGGAACCAAGGTAATTGTCAAGGCACACAAAGAGCGTTAATATTACTGACTGCAACATTCTTCTCATACTGACCTCAAAACATAGCACTGTACCAGCTACTAGGAAGACAATTAACTCTATCCCAGCTGAAACCAGGACACTCATGCAGAAGTATTAGGTGCTTATCCTCCATTTTTTAAAGTTAGTGGTTTAACATTTCATTTAATCATGAAAACATCATAAACCATAATAATCATTTAAATATTAATCATTATTCTTAAATTATTTTGAAAAATGGTTCTCTGTGTTTTAAAACTTAGTGTTCTTGAGTAGGGAAGGAAAGCTTGTTGAACTCATGTGTTCTAATATAATGTCCCAGACGTTGGTATAGCTCAAAGCTTTGCATGCAGAAGCCCTACGTGGCTGAACCTAGCACTTTCCAGTAGCAGCACTGCTGGCAAGTTACCTCAAGAACAAGGCCACCAAAATTATAGTCAAGAAGGTGAGGCTGTGCTAGACCACCATGCTGGATGGAAATGCAGCTCTAGTGCAGAAGTACGCATGTCTGCATGAAGTATGAGCTTAAATTGTATCAATACTAAGTTCTAATTTTGAATTTGACTTGGACACTTAAGAAACAACTTCTTCCATCTGTCAGTGAGGACATACTCGGCGATCCAGGAGAATAGGTGCCTTTTTCCTCACTGCGATGTGAGCAAAGTGACCAGAGACTATCAGATCAGAAGGAGAACAAAGCGACTTTCAGGTTTATCATCTGAGGTTACTTCATACCATCCACAGTTGGTGAACATATGTTGCAGCCTTGAAAGAAAACAACAGCTCTGCAGGATTTTAAGCTTTTTATTGAAAAATTATTAAACCAGCAATTCAAAGTTAATTAAAATCCAAACCAAACTATTCTAACTTTAGGAAAACTAACTACAATGAAACAATCCAGTTATGAATTAAGCTTAATGAGAATCAAAGTAATTATTGTATAAATAAAATATTATGAAGTCACAAATTATTCTGAGCAGTGGGAGAAATCATCAAGGAAACACTGTGTGAGTTAAATCATGAATTTATGTAACACAAACTCAGAGGAAGACTTGAAACCTGCTGTCTCAGTTCTTGAACAAGTGTTATGTGAAGTATTGAAATATGAGTATATACACGCATATGAAATATGCCTTAGCTAAAGAGGCAGGTAGGGAGGTTAGGCTTTTCTGTCTGGTGTTTTCCACTGGTTAAGGTTAGACAGCTTCCTGCTTATCATTTAGGTCTTCTAGATCACTTTTCAGGTGTCATTTCAGGTAGCAGGTTTGAGATGCCCTGATTGAATGGGGACCTATGCTCTGATTTTTTATGATCTGGCTCAGACCACATGTCTCATGAAGTCTGGTGTAGATGATGCAGTAGGTAAGGAAAAAGATAACATCTTCAGATTGTACGGACTTTGGAACATGAGGGTTAGAGCTGTGGCCAGCCAATTTCATTTCTGTTTGATATTTCATACCATGCAGTTCTCTTTAATCATGAGGCTCCTCAGGCTAGCATGGTATGTGGCTTCTTACTGTTCTCATTTAGCCTAAAGACATCGGTGTTTTCCAGAGAAAAACATGTGTCCCAGGTTTTCTAACTCAATAAGAAAGTACAGTCCATACTCAGAGGCACATACTCGACTGGACATCAGCCTAGCATGCAGCAGACTTGCACTCAAAATATACAAATCATGAACTCCAAAAGAGGTGACTCCAGAAATTGTTTTGTCTGTCTCCCAGCTTCTCTATGAGAAATAAAAATCCCTCCTAAGGAATAAGAACACTATGTGCATCTATGTATGCATACATATATATGCGTATGTATTTTTAAAAAATACAACATACTTTGAAAAAATAATAAACCTTGAAAAATACAGGAATCTGAAGTTTATACATAGTAAGTTTTATACTGGTTTATATCTCTCTGCCTAGATATGAGGTCTTGACCTATGCGTCTATGGAAGTTTTGAACAGGAACTAGTAATTTTAGAAAGCTCTTATGTTATGCAGGGCTCTGAAGAGCAGGAGTATAAACACACTCAGAGTCTCTTGTGGAACGGAAGCAGAATGTCCCAATTGTAGGCAAGGAATGTGCTTTTATAATGCTTTTTCTCTCTCAGGAGCTGTATAACTTCTGAATTATATTTTAACATTTATACTACTACTACTACTACTACTACTACTACTACTACTATTAATAAAATAGTCACTTAGCCAGATGTTGTTCCATCTTGCTTTATTGTAGATCTAAAAAACCTATTGTTTCCTGGGTTTACACTGTTAAAATAAATGAGAGAGATTTAGCAAACTCTGAGCAACTGGACCAAACTCTCCAGAACATGCAGTGCCGTATATCTTGGATCTTGAAGTCTCTTGTATTTAGACTGTAAGTATTCATTCCAATAATCATTCATTCCAATATTCATTCCATTATTTCATGTATCACTTAGCTTTTAGCTGGAATTTTTCTCACTCTCAGCAAAGACGTACTGTAAGTGCTAGTACACTTATATAAGTGCTCACAGAGTCCAGAACAGATCTTATCAGAAGTGGCATATCTCAGTCCTGGTGATGGAGAGAACAGAAACGGGATGCAAAAGCCGTTGCCACAAAATTCTAGCTTTGTAGAAAGCCTTCCTCAGGAATGATGTAGCGTCTAATATGTTACCATATTAATATACTTAGATTAATAACATATGCCATTTTGCAGTCGTCTGACAGCAAACACAGTACAATCTTCTCCCTGACAAAGATGACAGAAGAAAAATATAGCGATAACCTGTTATCCTGTTACATTCCTTTGCAATGACAGAGCTTGGTAAATGCATTTCCAGTAACAGCCTTCACACAAGGCTGCGCACTAAGACCAACAGACAAGTCAGCTGGCAAACAACCGTTCAGGGCTGTGACCAGGTTTCTCACCCAACTGCCACTGAAATCCTGGACTGCATCTGCCAGGTGGAGAAGAATAGGTATGGGAAGGCTAACTCGACTTACTTCAAACTCAACTCATGCTAGTCAAGAGTACAAGTACATGTGACTCCAAAGCAAAAGGCTTCCATCTGCCGAAAGTTATAGTGTAAACAATGAAATGAGCAATACCAATCCTTTCCTGGAAATCTGGAACTGCTTTTCCAACATGAAAAAAGACCATTTTTCAGTATAGCAATGGTAGCAAGATCTCTGCCAACAAAAGTTTCCGAGTATAGGTAGCCTGGGGGGAAAGCCTGCCTGTTCAATAGTGTCCTGGGCTTAGATTGTCTCTCCAGTAATTGTAAAATAACAGTTATTTGCATAGACAGAATTGAAACAAAACCAGTGACAAAGTGAAGAATAAATACTTTGTTCTCAAACCTAGGCAAATCTTCAAAACTTTACACTCGAATGATCAGAATAATGGATCTTCTCTTCCTAGTGTGAAGGTACAAAATGTGTAACAACCAATATTTTCCCATCCAGTTAAGTACTGAAGGGTCTCTTCTACACTCCAAGCAGAATCACGTCAATATATCAACTCTGTTTTGTATTGTGCTAGAGAGAAGCCTTGCAAGGACACTGAGAGACAACATAGGACACATAAGCACCACTAACTTTCCTCTATTTTTATAGCCCTTGAGACATCATTTCCCTCGTAGGCAAAATCAAACATCTGAATCACTCCTGCATAATGGTTGCATCCTGTCTGAATTCCTTTTATTTACAAATGGATTTGCAGTGTACTGAATCAGATTAAGTACCAGTCTGTCACAGTGAAAACAGAGATAACGCACTTCTTTAAGTGGCTGAGAGTAGAGGAAGAAGACTGTAAAATATAAAGGCAAACACTTTCAATCCAGTTACTTTACTTCAGCACACAGAACTTGGGAAGATTACTTTCACAGCGAAATGGGGTCCCATAGCGGACCCCTTAGGGTCCTATAGGGACCCTATTTCTTCTGTTAATTAAGGCAACTGCTTCTACTTAAGGGTTTGGCAAAGATGGGAATGCTGGATAAGGTTAACCTCCATTTTGGATTATTATTTTCTGGGGAATAAAATAGTGCCTCTTGCAGACAGAGACAGAGGAAAGTATGTTAAACTGAAAACATGTAGTGAACACGCAGCCTCTAAGCACCACTCTTGACACAAAAACATGTTATCCAGCACATGGGACTCATGATCAGAACTCAGGTTTTGCATTTGAAAGCAAACAAATGAGCAATCCTCCCCAAATGTTACTGCCTAGTCCTGCTTCCTTATCTATTGCAAAAGGAAAGTTCCTATCGGAGTTCACCTGCCATTACTTTAACTTGGTGGCTCTCCATGCTGGGGGTTCCCTCGCTCTCTGTAAAATCAACATACATTGAGATCCAGTTGGTGAAAGCTGCTGCTTTTCTGTCTGCACCTGGGGTTTCCTTGCTGAAGAGGGGGAAATGGGCACGTCAGGGTCAAGGAAGGAGATTACCTGGCACTGAGAGTAGCTGGAGATGGCAAACTGGAACTTCGCAACTTTGGTCTTCCACCGATGGGAGGTCCAGACAGACCTCACTTCAACCGGACAAGACGGGACATGCCTGCCTCTCAATGAGAGTTTCTAACAGCATTAAGTGAATGAAACTCAAGGAATTACTATAAGCTCCCTGACAGCTTCTCCTTCACCCTTCTTCTGCTCAGCTGTACTGAATGCAACTTAGAGTGGCCCTGCTGGAAAAAAAAGAAAGTTGTTTTTTTTTAAAAACCATGGGGTAATGCCTTTTTCTCTTTGGTGGAGTGGATTCAGTGGGCTAGGGTTTGGAAAGGGAAGAAAATAAATCTAAACAAGAACATTTAAAGTTCACTAAAATCTTCAGTATTACACTCTCTTATTTTCTCTTTGTTAAATTTTGCCTATTTTTTAATTCTTGGCATGAGGATCCACAGGAGGAATGGATGGAAACTCCATGAGTACACTGCACCAGGGCAGCTTGTTGTTGTTGCAAATTTGCTTCCAGTACACGTATGTCAAGAAAGGACTCCCTGGGACCAACACCACCTATTTTGGGGATCAATTTTCTAGAAGTCTTTCTCAGATTCTTGTGTGGTGAACAGGACTGCTGTTCCATGTTGCAACGCCCATGCTGGGTTGGCAAACCTAAATGTTCAGTACCACAGGTTCATTTGTGCAAGTGAAGGCTTTTTTTTCCTTTGAAAAAGCATCTACTAGGCATTGAAATAAGTAACTGGGAAGCAAAATGTGACCAGCACTTGTGTATTTTCTTGTGTATTAATCCTTTGCATGGTTAAAAATACCAAAACATTCTTATTCAGTGTAAGTTATGAGTTAAATCCTCTTTATGGAAGGAACTTACATAGAGAGGAAATAAATTAGTAAATTTGAATAAAGAGTGCATAAACCATACAAAATGTTTTCCTCCTTATATTGTGTGTGGTCAAATTTACATCAAAATGCCAGCAAATGTCTAATATTTTTTAATTGTTTAAAGGCCTCCAGAGGTTTAAAACAATAATTAAATGCATTTTTTTTCCCTAGAGAAATGTCACCTAATCTGCTGTTTAACACCACTTCCAAACCCCAACCTGTTAGTATAACAAGCGTCTTTTTTTGTCTCTCTTCTCTTTCTTATTTTCTCTTTTTCTCTTTTCTCTCTTCTTTCTTCTTCCCCTCCCCTTTTTCCCTCCCCTTTTTCTTCTTTTCTCCTTTCTCTGGCCGAGTGAACCCTGCTGTAGCCCTGGGCTGAGGTGGTAAATGAGAGCATGCTGCCACCAGGAGGCTGGCTGCCTTGCTCTGGGTTTCACTCCAGCAGCTCCCTTTCTGCTTCAAAGGTAGCTTATAAACAATCCCCAGCTCTTTGACATGGCTCGTGGGTATATAAATAGCAATAAGGGAGAACTAATGAGCTACCCTAGGGCTGCATATAAATTATGGCTAAAAGTGACTTTAGTTAAGTGGCTATTAGTGCCTACATTGGGCATGCATGAGTGAATGTGTGTTTAATTGCACTAAGATGATTGCCACATACTGCTAAAGACAGCGGTGGAAATCACTCCGCGCTAGCGGTGACTCTTTCCAACTAAGTGCCCAGATGAAATAACTATGTACTCTTTCTTATAAGAACATGACAATTTGATATTATTAATCTTACTAGTAAAACATTATATTTGTATTAGGGGTTTTTTTTTTCAGTTACTTTCAGTGGCAGTTTAAGTATATTTCTAGATTACAGACATATACATACATACTGGGCAGATGTAAGTCTCCTAACGCAACTGTTAGTGGAGCTACCTCAGTATGTATCAGCTGAAGAGCTTTTCCTAAGAATTTCTCTGTAGGAAAACGCTGGTACTACAGCTACATGCTGCCCTCACAGTCTCTGATAATTTATTTAATGTTATTTGTGCAAAAATTTATACATCAAAAAAATATTTTATCCAAAGCTAATGAAAAGTTTTCTTTTTTTCTAGAGAATCTAACTATCCAATCCTGGACTATTCAGCTAACCTTTTCCATAAAGATCCATTTTTATAGACAGGCACAATGCTCTGTAAATAAAAAAACCTCATCTTTACTGATCTGTGAGTCTGGAGTCTTTCCATTGCCATTCCTTGGTCTATCAATGATTTGTCCTGTGGTCTTGGGAGAGTTTTCTAGCCTAGCAGTGTCTTGTAATCCTTAGATCAAGATCAACTAAATAATCATCAGGAATTATTAACCTCTATGGGATTGGAAAGGAGTTCTGAAGCATCATGGCCTTTCCCTCCAGCCAAAATGCCTAGTAGCATCCCTTCCCCCGGAGAGTGCAATAATATCTGCCAAGGCTTTCTGGTAACAGCTTGCTTCCAACAGTGGTGAGTGACACTGTAGGGGTGAAGCAGCTTACAAATGCCATTTTCACACACCCCATCTCAGTACCATTGTTATACACACCATTTTATAGATCCCAATGAACACTAGTTAATAAATTACCTATGTTTCCATGAAAAGCCATCCCAGGTATGACTGGGGAAAGGGCTCGTTTATAGTTCTGATTAACGATATCATTCATCTAGACCCCTTAAAAACCCCAAATATCCACAATACCAGGTAGACAGTTGGCTCCTTTACTGACCACTGAGACCATCTGAAGGTGGCCGATATGGCAGTGGGAAGTGGGGACAGCTCCATAATGTTCCTATGGGCTGGCAGGCATGGCTGAAGGGTCCGGAGCTTCCAAAAGCAGCCAGAAGACATTGTTTGCTGTGCCCATAGCTCTGCTTTCCCACACCTTTCCCAAAAGCCAGACAGATCCCGGCAGTTTGGCTTACTTGATGGGCACCTCTCCTGAATCAGGAAGAGGCAACTTCTCAATGTCCAGATATTCAAAGACCATAACATTTGTATGGCCATATCACAGAATCATAGAGTCATAGAATGGTTTGCGTTGGAATGGACCTTGAAGACCATCTAGTTCCAACCCCCCTGCCATGGGCAGGGACACCTTCCACTAGACCAGGTTGCTCAAAGCCCCATCCAACCTGGCCCTGAACACTGCCAGGGATGGGGCAGCCACAACTTCTCTGGGCAACCTGTTCCTAGTACCTCACCAGTCTCATAGCAAAGAACTTTTTCCTTACATCTAATCTAAATCTACCCTCTTTCAGTTTAAAGCCATTAACCCTTGTCTTATCACTACACTCCCTGGTAAAAAGTCCCTCCCCATCTTTCCTGTAGGCCCCCTTTAAGTACTGGAAGGCTGCTATAAGGTCTCCCCAGAACCTTCTGTTCTCTACGGCTGAACAACCCCAACTCTCTCAGTCTGTCTTCATAGGAGAGGTGCTCCAACCCTCTGATCATCTTCATGGCCCTCCTCTGGACTCGCTCCAACAGGTCCATGTCCTTCTTGTGTTGGGGGCCCCAGATGTGGATGCAGTACTGCAGGTGGGGTCTCACCAGAGCGGAGTAGAGGGGGAGAATCACCTCCCTCGACCTGCTGGTTACACTTCTTTTGATGCAGCCCAGGATATGGTGCATTTCTGGGCTGCAAACGCACGTTGCCAGGTCTTGTTGAGCTTCTTGTCAACCAACACCCCCAAGTCCCTCTCCTCAGGGCTGCTCTCAATCCATCCTCTGTCCAGCCTGTATTTGTGCTTATCTATGTGCATATCTATTTCAAAATGTAAATAGGAACAGCCAAATTGCAAGAGTCACTCCACTTCTCTTTAAAACAATCACCTATTTTCTAGTTTTATTAGGAGCTAATGGGCGGCCTTTTTTTCTTTGTACTGGTGGTATTTATTCTATTTCCTCTACTAAGCTGTTCTCCTATTCACAAGAGATAACATCTCTCCTCTGAATTTGTGAGTGTGTTGTACCACTGGCCATAACCAAAGCAGCCAGAACCATCTGGTAATTCATTCTTAATGAAAGCATATGTTTAGAAAATTACCATTTTGCTTTGTTTTCTGTCTGTACCCTGTTGGTGTCAGCATCCTCTTCCTATATTCTGCACTTCAAAAACAATAAACGCATTTTAAATACTAAGTCCAGCCTGGATTTTCAGGGATGAGTGCAACAACAGAAAGTTTCAAAGAGCTTTAGGAAATGGAAATTCACTAAAGAACTAACTAGTCCCACAAGGCTCAGGCTAATGAATGCACAAACAAACTTCACAGGAGCTGCTGCTAGTCTGTGCTTCCAGGCTTGAGCTTCCTACCTACTTTCACTTTAATGTACGTTTTCCCTTGGTGACTCACTTTGTCTGCACAAGCCCCTGAAGGCCTTCTGCTACAACCACCCTTTCCTTTTTTATACATCTTGGTGTATGGAGTCTCTTTAAACTTTGACCAGTTGAGTCAAAAGGATGTTCCACAGGTGCTGATCCTTTGACCTCACAGGAAAGGAAGATTTTCCTCGTCTGAGGAAGCTATAAGGAAGCTTTGCGGATTATGAAGGAAGAGGCTATCCTCAAGGAAGCCCAAGCTACCGTACAGATGAGGAACCCACCAAAGAAGAGAATCTAATGCTCAGACTCGGTTAGACCTAGTGGCTGGCCTTCCATGATGCTTCCATGACCCACTATAGCTCCCTGTGGGGCCAGAAAGAAACTATTCCTGGTGTTCAAGGCTCCGAATGCTACTCGAAGCCAGTTAGTCTGGAAACAGCATTACTCTTCCCAGTAAGTGGCAGAGGGAGGTTCCTCCAGGCTGACTGAGGTAGGAGCGCCGGGGTGAGACACCCCGCTTCTGTGGGCTGGGCACAGAGAGGTGCTACCACTGCCCGCTCGATCACCCCTACCTTGGTGTGCAAGTAGGGGAGGAGAGGTGGAGTCCTTCTGGTTGAGGTACGAAACAAGCACAGGCTATAATGATGTTTATCTGGTGCTCTTGTTACTGTCCTAATAATTATTCATGGCATGGTACATTGAAGGAGTTTCACATTTTTTAAAATAGTTACAATTTAATTTTTTAACTTCTTCTTTTTTCTTACAATTTTTACATTTTTTGACATTTTTTTAAACGGTTACAATTTTTTTAAATGGTTACAATTTGAATTCTGCTCTGCTTGGCAGGACCATGGCTGCCCCAGCCCACCTCCCAGAGCCTGCTGGCACGATGGCAAGATTCTGGGGAGAGATGCTTTTCCTGTTTGGATATGAGCTGCTATTCAGTGTTTGGAGTCTTATTGGAAGTTTCCTTCAGGAAGAAAAACTGCTGTTAAAGTCAGATCTTTTTCTGACTTTTGTCCTTTTTACGTACAAAGACTAAAAACAAAGTTATCAAAAAAGGGCAAGCACTTTATTCTCAATTTCAAAATCCGTTCAGCAGAGCTCTCACGAAAAGACATCTCTGTCTATAGACTTTTTAAGAGGCCACATGCCTAATACTTGCTATGGTTATCACCTTGCTTTTCTAATGTTTCTGTGTCAGCCTGTGATAGTTTTGCTGCTTCTCTTCACGTCCAGCTCCATCAAACAGTGCCCACACCTCTGCATTTGTATTCAGCCCAAAGAAAACCTTCTCTTTTATCTGGGATCCTTACAGTGGTGTTCATTGCTATGTTCTTGGCAATAGTTCTTTTTGTTTCAGCTATCTAATTCCACAGAGGAGCTTTACTGTTTCTTACATTTTATTCTGAAGGAAAAACAGCTCTTGGGACCAACAGCTACAAGGAGATTTTGTCCAAGCCCTAGCCTAATGCACCCTAACCCAACCTCACCAAAACCATCTTTCAGAACAAAACTCTGACTTTGAGATTTGACCTTTACAAAGGTCTGAGGTTCCTAGAGAAAACCTCTTGCGCTAATTGGATGTATCATCAAAGTTGAAAGTTCAGACTATGGAGTAGGTGATGTTCTTCTGCAACAAAAAGAAATATAAAACCAGACCAAAATACTGTATCGTGTTACTGCAAGGCAGACATTGCAGCCAGTCTGGGAATTCCAGGCGTATAGCTGGGGGTAGCTCAGCACCTCAGTTTGTTCCCCTCATGACCACAGAGGACTCTTGTCTTACATTGGGCTCCTTCCACCATCCACCGACCCATCAGCACATCAGTCTCAGCTCACAACCAACTGCGCCTGGCTGTAATTTTAAAGAGCAGTTCTGTCTGATGTCCCTTGCGTCTCATCTGCATGCTCAGATGTCTCGTGCATGTCACAGAGCATCACTGTTCCTTATCGCTAGAAGGCCACACCAGGAGGATGATCCCCAGAAACATCTGGGGAAAAGCGTGTTTAGGGCCCTTTGTGGGACCAGAAGAAGTGTGTCTCCAAGGGCAGAAGCACCACAAACATGTGAAGGAGGCTCTCCAGAGCCCTAAGGAGAGACAGGCATGGAAGGGATGAAAAGGGACCAGATTTCCCTCACACCAGTATAGAGGTGAGCCCCACTAAGGGCTGCCCCCCTCCTTTACCTCTGCTAACAGAGAGATGGATGGATTCCCACATTCCCCAGGAATGGCATGGGAAGGTTTAAAATCCTCATCTCCTCCCTGAAATATTGGAGTGCTGTTCACAGCCCTCCAGACTAGAGCAATGGGATGTTTTCCTTCTGGCTTGTACAACCTCCCTGTGTCTTAAACCAAGCCCAAAAACTGAATCAAATTCCATTTTCTCTGTGCTGAGATGAACTGGAGATCAGTGGGTGTTCAGCAGGAGCTTCTTGCTGTAAATGCAAAGGGTCAGTCACTGCCAAGGCAGCCCACTGCTGGTCCCTGTGCCTGGCTAAAATGCCATGTCCTTCTTCTCTAATGCATGACCTTGTGTTAAAAAGGTCTTACCAACCATCAGAACATAAACGTGCAAATGGCAAATGCAAGAGAAGTTCACAGCGCTGCACCCGCAGGTAGCTGCAGCATGTGTATGTTGTTCGATAAGACTTCTCAAAAACTGCCGGTCACATTTGGAAGCAGAAAAAGTCACCGTGCAGAGGCAACCGAGTCCAGCATGGAGCAAGACATTTATATTCAGTGGCTGAGAATAAAACTGGATACAGTATTTTCTGTGGCATTTCAGTGGCAGAAATCCATCACTCGCAGAAATGATCAGGCAAATTATTTTATGCAAGTTTCCTTCTCTGTTGTAAATGATGTAAATACTGTATGGATAATATAAACTTGTTTGTATTACACACGCATAAAGGCTGCTGTTGAAAAAACTTGTAAGGTCTGGGATCTTCAAGTTAGCAAAGGCTTTTGCAACTTACATTTTGACACTAACTGCAGTTACGTTATAAAATACTATTTTCACCACAGGACCCTTACTTCACCCATAGGGCAGAATGTGGGACCCACTCGGAGAAGAAACCGTTCGGTGTTTTTCTTTAGCCATGCTATCCTGCATCTACCACGGTCCGTGTGCAGGGCTGTGTTCAACTAATTTTCCTATGGGCTCTGCTCCGACACTCCTTCTCTGAAGCAACTCTGTCACAAGCACATATTCATGAGGCTTCCCACAGCAGAGCTTTAATATTATCTTATTTTAGCTAGCTAAGGCTCCATTCCTGAAAGCACTACTTATAATGTGGACCTTTTTATCCACATAATAATTATGTGTAATTATGTTGTTGTGGTTGTTGTTGCTGTTTCTCCCATAAGACTTATGGGAAAAAAGTAACATGATGCTGTTTTATGGAGTGTAAACTAAAGTACACACACTGGGTAAACCCACTAAGGATGTGCAGACAGACAGCATTTTGGCATTTCCTAAATTCTTCTCAATTAATATCACAGCCATTTCATGTTGTTTAATTATTTGTAATGTCATTTTAGAAAGAGTGACAAATAATACAGTAGTTTGACATGCCACATTCCTACAGCCAAGCCAAGTGGCTCCTGCTTAAATAAGTGCAGCAGAAAATAATGGATTATTGAAAACAATTTTAGCAGAAATTAACAGAATTAATATTAGTCTTGTCCAGTTAAGGGTGACATTTGCAGTTTAGGGATGGATATTTAGAAAGAGGGTAATCTCCTAGCAAAGAAGTAAATAAAGGTTAGTGAGCCAGGCCCAATATTAGACTTTGCTGGAACAGTTCATGTACAGGGCAATTGGAGTATATGTCCAACAAAAAAATCACTAAAAGTGAACACAACCTCTTGGGGGGGTCTTGAGGTGGAGGGAAGGGTCCAATTCTCATTGCACCCTACCCATGGTAAGATGAAGGCTGTACTGCAGTATTTCCACAGAATTTACTGTATCTGTTTAGAAACTGAACTTCATAATTGATGCAATACAAAAATATGGTGGTGAAATTGCAAATAAGTAGGTAGCGAAGGTAGTAGGTAGTGTTTCTGAAGTGAACTTGCAAGTTAATATAAGCAGAGTTGATTTTCTTCTCGCTTGTTAGCAGTAAAAGGCTGTAACTCTATCCATGCCTCTGCAGGGTACACACAAAATTAATCAACGCAGCAGTGAACTCTTCACTTGAGCTGTGGCTACTGAAAACCATCGGCTGCTTTCAGGGGAATCAGAGTTGCTGATGGCAACACAAATACAGTAAAAGCATCCTGGGTGTCCTGAGGGGCTATCACATAATGGGGAACCGACCGATCGTTCAACAGCACCTTCCACGAATGTGTTGCTGTGAGAGTTAGCGTGATTTAATGGGCTATCCAGTGTGGATGAAGCGTGGCCCAAACAACCTGAATTTACTGAACTGATTCTCTTTAAACTTGCCTTGAAAGGGCCACAGCAATCCTGTAATTTAGTTTCTGCATACTTAGTATTATGTGGAAAATAATATGCAGGGCTATTTTGGGTTGCAAGGGCATATTGGCTTAGAGAGAGAGTGCAACACATCAGGCATGCTACCATGTTTATGTAGCTTCTGGACTGGCTGACTGGCAGCTAGTCAGCTCATAGCTTGGGCAAAATAAGCTCCAAATCTGTTCACACCCTTCTGTGCATTGGCAGGGATGTGTCTCCGCTCACATCCCCATACTGAAACATCGAATTTAACAGAAAATATTCTCGTGGTATTTGACTTTGATTTACTGTTTCCCTAATATTTTTCCTTCAGAATGGAAGGTTAGGAAGAGTAAGAATGAAGAAGCAGGAGCTGTAGTGATTTGGTGTCTCAGACCCACATTTGAGAATGGTCACATCTGTAAATGGGGAGGATTTCTTGCTTTGAAACATTAATTTCCAATTGCAACAAGCAGAGTTTCTGTTCACAAAGCAATCACCATGGCTTCAGAAAGAAACTCACTTTGAGATGGGAGGGGAACAGTGACAACCTTTACTTGGAAAAGTTCAAGCCACGGATGAGCATTATGTATTTGCTGTATTTCCCCTGGTCTGATTACAATACCTGATGTGAGGATGTTTCTGCTGCAGCCTATGTGGTCACAATAGCGAGGAGCTTCAGGTCTTCACACACCAGCCTGAGAAATATTTCTGTTTCTCCTTAGAGGAAGGCAACGAGTTCCTCATCTACATGGTTAGCCTTTGATCCTACAGTGCTTGAACCCAACTAGCTGATTTCAGGAACTTGGGAGTCAGGAAAAATGCTTGTGCTATTTCTTGCACTTTTTTCTACAACCAGCCCCAGGCCATTTCTGAGTACAGGATACTGGCACAGTCATACCTTTAGTTTGAGCAGCTACTGCTGGTTTTCACCTCAACCATCAGGTGAGTGCTTTCAAAGGCTTTTATTTCTTGTTCGTGGAATTTTATGTGCCTGCATTTGGGGGAGAACAAGGTCCCATTAATTCCTGTTTATCTCACTCTTGAGTTTCTCTGGGTTGGTAACACATCAGAGGCAAGTTGTTTGCAAGACGTCATCTCACAGCTCTGTTGTGAGCACGTTCACGTAAAGCTGCATTCTGCCCTTGTCTGCAGCTCCAGTGGTTTCGCTGGGGATTTGATGAAGGAAATAAGGTCAGGATGCAACTCTTTGAGTCCAATCCCACTGAACTTACTCTGGCAAAAAAAGCTCGTGGGTTTCCTCCTCCTAATACCCAATGCAATGGGAGGAAACATATGTTCCTCCAAGTGACCATGGAAACTGGTGCCTGGGTTTCCAAGGTGATTTTCTGGCAAGCAGCCGAAGGAGGAAGCAGTAACAAAACAAGATCCCGTGCAGCAGAAAGCATCCACATTCCTGGCGATGCAGCAGCCTGCGCTGAGGAGGCCAAAGCCACAGCGACAAACAGAGCAAACTCCTCACTTGAAAATCACCGCAGGTGTCAAACACACGGCAAAGGATGGGTAACTCAGTCTGCGGTCCCAGCTGCCTCACACATCTATCTGCTTCCTTTCCTGCTTCTATCTGGTGAAGGATATCGGTCTTATCCAACTAACAGCTTAAGGCCCATATAAGCTTACTTTCGATAGAAGATAAAAGAGAAAAATGACACGGGGAAAGAAAAAAGAAGCTGCTTAAAGCCAACTCATACCTTGAGGTTAGGAAATTCTCACACTCTGTAGATATATATATATATTTAATGTTTCATAGTAGTAAATAAGAGTGTTTTTCTATCTTGCATTTTGCTAGACATGGAAGATATGTGAAAAAGGATCAATTTCTCTTTCAAATGCAATAAAGAGACTTTGCAGAGCACACTGGTATTCCTCCTGAGGCTCCAAACCAGCGTATAGCAGAACCCCTCCTTCCACATCTTCCAGGAGGACCAGGACTCTCCTTATCTGCCTATCAGCGTAATTCCTTCCCAGAGTACAGGTGCAATACAGTGAGGTGCAACATGGCACAACGGAGTGGCGAAGGAGGAAGGACTGGTGATAAGACCATTCCCTTTTGCAGCAGAGAGGAAGGGGAGTTGAGACACACATGTAGAAATCTGTTCTCCTCTCGCTCCCGCGCAAGCATCAGAGCCTGTCACAGAACACTCTCACATCGTGAATTGTGGAATCTACTGATGTACACCAGTTACATGACCACAAGCAAGTACAGACATAGCTAATCTAACGGCGGAACAACCCAGCAACAGGGATGTTACTGAAGATGGAATGAGGGACTGTTGCAAATTAAGACCAGCCCCAGCAGGAAAGCTACCCATCCTGATATAAAAAGTCTGATCCGGAAATAGCAGAAAGCTGTTTCCTTTCTGCTGGAAGAGAAGGAGCCAAGGGAGTTTGAAGCTTCCCTCTACCTGTCGGGAGGAACTGCTGAGTATCAAAACCTCAGACATGAATCAAACTGTTGCTAAGTGTTTCCTTGTGCTTTTATATTCATGCTTTCAGCTATAAGTAAAGCCTTACGAAACTTGATTGCCAGGTTTTTCATTAAAGCCAGAAGGTCCTATTCTCTCCCTGCAGAATACAGTTATTGACAAGTTATTTTAAGATTGTTTCATGGCCACAGGATAGAAACAAATTATCCTTAAAAGTGCTGAGAAGTATTTTGTCATTAAATCTTCACTTATCTAATTGTGGGGCTGATTTCAGAATTCCTCTTTCTTCCTCTCCCTTCAACTTCTAATGGAAAATCTGTGCTTGCAAGTGGTGGGGGAGATGTACAACAGCAGTCACTGAAAGCACTTTGCTTACCACAAACACAGAGCCTTTCCGAAAGCACGTGGAGGGAGCACTTGCTTATGCCACTGGAAGTACAGCAGAAATGAACACTAGCTGCAGTGTGGGATGCATTGGCCACGCCAGTAAGGGGAGGTGGTGACGATGAGGGGAGGGGATGTAACCTGCATGAGTTAGTCTGACTGTGCCAAGACAACCCTTTCCGACCTTATCATCGATAAACTCCCATTTGCATATTTGTCACAAGGTAAGTTCAGGTTTTTCCTCCGAGACTGTATGTCCCACTGATAGCACTGCCCAGCGTAGCCTGGACACTCAGTTATATCTCCTCAGAGCGCTAATCTGTTTGCAGTCTCACAAGTGTGGGACATACCTTGTCCATCAGGTGAACGTGATGCCCAGATACTGCCGCTAATTCAGAGCAGCTTAGTATATGCCCATGTAAAGCGCAGCAACATGCAGAGGTACTAGCACAGGCTTTGAAAGGACTAGTCATGTTAGTAATGTACCATACCTGAACTAACTAACCCATGTGGGTGACTTTGCCTTCCATACCACCTACCTATAGTAATGTTTGCAGTCTACTGAGCACTTGCAGGGTCAGTTGGGATAACTGAGAACGTGCTCTCTCTTGAGGAATGAGTAAGATCTGCTACAGCCATTTCCTGTGACTTAGGGATATCCAGACAGATATGGGACTAAATTGGTTTTTTGTAAGTACAATTAAAATACTGTAAAACTACTATAGCACACTGCAAATTAAATGATTGTATGCCATCGTTCGTAATTCACCTGGTGAAATAACCCCATTAACCCCCTGAAATTTAAATATGCTGAACTATTTGAGTTCAAACGTATGTGTTAGAAAAATAAAACTTTGAACTCTGAGTCTGTTATTCTAAGATATCCATTGGCCATATATAGACCTTTCCTAAGAATTAAAAGCGTTGTATTAAACAGGTCAGAAACATCAGACAAAAAGTTTGCTGTAAAATTACCATGTCTACATCCCATACTAAGGACAGCTAGTGAAAGAAGGTAAAATGAACACATAGGTAGGAGCCAGCGGAAGACTTGGCAGCACTTATGAGACTTCTACATAAAGTAATTACACACGCCACTGGTCTGAGATCAGGTATTTATATCCTCTTTTATATATTGTAGTTCACATTTTATTGGCAATTGTTATTACCAATTCACTTCAATAGAGGGCAAAAGAGACTGAAGTTGTCATCTCAGACTGGAAGTTGCATTGCAAGAATGAGAATTGAGAAATCTGGGAGGATTACAAACAATTGGAAACATGACCAAAGTAAAAGAAAAATACTAGAGCTGGACGGGGTTTCGGTAATTTTAATTTCCCTTAATGCTTCACTGCTCTCCCTATCTGTGAATCATACTGAAATATGTTTCACCAGAGCTTGGTGAAACAAAATGAACTCCAAACTCTTCACAGTCAGTCTTCTCTAGTCTTGAACAGATAATAAGCACTAATTTAACAGTACCAGGGAATATATGGTTTGGTGAACTGGAAGTACATTCTCCTACATCTTCTTTTGCTGACTTTTAATGCAGCAAATTTCTGAATAATTCAGTGCATTTAAGGGAATTTCTTGTGGGGAATGACCATTTTATTTGTTTTTATTTTCTCTCTGATTTCATTTCTCGATTAGAACAAGGGCTTTGCAGGCTATCTAATACAGCATTTCAAATAGTCTCTTTTCTGTTAACTGAGGTTCAAACAGTTCCAGTAATGCTTTCAATTTCACCTGCTTTCAGACACAAAGGTACAACATCCCAGCAGTTATTAGAAAGTCTAATGTTTTATGAAATGTGAAATAATAGACTTTCTTTGGTCTCCAGGATAATTACTCCTTTCATTCCACCTAAGAATGCAGAACAGAAAGACAGCTGTGTTCTCTGCTCTGGAGTGAATCCCACTGTGATGGACCACTTCGACCTTCGTATCCTTAAAGAATTCCTCACACAGTGATACTTGTCTCCTGCTATTCTTCCCAAATTTTGTCTTCACTGGTATAATTTGCTGTAGCAGCCTTAACACAGTTTCTTTCAATAACTGATAGCTTTCCCACAAAACTCTTTCCCTCCAAGTTTTTTTAAGTACACTTGACCTACCAGTCTTCCACATTTGCTGACCATCTGCTTCCTTGATGCTCATGGTCTTTATTCTGCTATGACTGGTTTAAGCAGTATGGATTTTGTCCCCCAGCAGTTCGCAAGCACTGTGAAAGACAACATTTGAATCCAAAGTTATCTTGATGAATGAGAAAGAGTTGATCAAATGAGGAAAGATAATAAAAGCAAGGGGGGAAAAATGTCCACTTAGAAGCAGAAAATCAACTACAGAAATACAAAAGGGTAAATAGTGTGACAAAGAACTCAACTGCAGAAATTAATCTAAGACTTATTGCAGAGTGCAATAGAAATATGAGCAGATGATGTGATACTGCTGCAAAAAAGTAATTGTCACTCTGGGATACGTTAGAAGGAGCATCACATTCAGACTGGTACAGCAATTGTATTCACTGCGGGTGAGTTGTTACCTGGAATACAGTATTTGTTGTTGGGCGCTGTACCTTAAAATAAAGGGTTAGGCAATGAAAGAAGGTGTACAGAGGTACTGACTCGTAATGAAAATATTAAGACGTCAGAAATGAAGTATGAGTAGATATAGTTGCATGAGCATGAGAACAATGTAAAAAATGGACTATATTTGTAAACAAGGACACAGTCCACAACAGTAAGATCGAGGACTGTTGCCTGTGTTAAGCCCAGGAGGCCTGCACTCCAGTAAAACCAGAGAACAGATTGCCTGTCAGCAGAAGACCCTACCCTCTAACAAGAGGAAGATGGGAAGAAGGTAACAGCACATCATATATGCCATTCCGTTTCCTTTCAGCCCAGCTAGGATACAGACTATGGCCTTAAGGAACTTGGAGAAGACTTGCCTAAAATTCATGGAGGTGGAAGTGAGCAAATTCTGACACAGAAGAATCATGCCACAGTGATTTTGGGCTCTCGAGTGTAAAAGACCTGTCCAAAAATTAGTTTCTCATTGCTTAACAGATGTGATGAGGCCCTGATACCTTGTGTCCCTTCGCAGATTCACAGGTTGGAAGGGACCTCTGAGGGTCATCTGGTCCAGCCGCCCTGCTCAGGCAGGGCCACTTAAAGCCATTTGCCCAGGACCATGTCTAGATGGCTTTTGAATATCTCCAAGGACAGAGACTCCATGTTCCCCTTGTCCTCTGTACTGGACACAAGTAACCCTGGCCAGACCACCTGAACACTTACATCTTGGTTCTTCTACGTGAGTGAGTGTGGGAGTGTAAGTGAATTAAATCATTGAGAAAATGACTGTGAGTGGGTAAAGCTAACGCACTTAAGAGATTTTGTAAAATAACATCACCTTCTCCTTCCATAGAGTCTCATGCTGAGCTTTTTACACTAACTTCTTATCAGAGAGGAAAGCACAGACATTGATACACACTGGAAGGCTGAAAGACCTGAGTTTGTGTAGTCTGGATGAGAAAAGCTTCAGAGGCATTAAGGCGATAGTTTTCCGCATGTAATATGTTATTATTAAGAGGACATCAACCAGCCGTTCTCATGGACGCTGGGAGAAGGACAAGAAGAAAACAGCTTCAATTGCTGCAAAATTATTTTGGCTGTGTAGCGACAGGAGCGAAACTCTGGCAAGAGCTTACCTGGGGACCACAACGGACTCCTCACCGGAGACTGTGAAGGACATGACCGGCAAATATTTGTCGCCAAGGTCCGGATACATTCAAACCTGTCTTACTGCAGGGGTGCTGGACCAGACCAGCGTTCGACAGCGTATTTCTGATGCTCAGTGCCAGATTCATTGTTGAAGGCCCTGTGACTCAGAGACCCTGGTGCCAGCCCAGATCCATGTCAGTTAGAGACTTGGTGCCTGCGCCAAAGTTTTGTCACCACTGGACTAAACAATCTCTTTTCGTCTCTTCCTGACCTATGTTGTTATGGTTGCTATGAAACCCTTACCCATGGAAGCAATTTTTCCACTGGCTCCATGGTCTTCTGCTCTGTTTCTCACTACCAGGAATGTTTAAACATTTTTATTTCTTCTTCAATAAAATTGAAAACAGCCAGGCTTGAACAGGGGGGGGAGAGAAAAGAATTTGGTTTAACCTAACTTCTTCACTTCAGCTGACTTTTGAAAAAGTCTGTTTGTTGGCTAGAGGTTACACAACCACAGTTCTTTGAGTGGATCTGTTGTTATTATCGGTCTGACAAAGAGATGGCAGCAGGGTGGTGCTGTTGCATTTTTCTCTTCCTTTGCTATTTTTTTTTTAATCTCTGTTTTTCAGGAGTAACAAAACCGAGCTTCTGAAGCTTTGGTGCTTTATGACAAGTACACATGAAAATATTTGCTGCAGGCATAAAGTTAAAAAACAAATAGCTATACATTTTCAAAAAGTTTTATGGGAATTTTAGACAGAGTACTCTCATTGCCTTTTCAGATAACTGCAAAACTCAGCTCTATAGTAATCTATGAAATTGAAGGACTCAGCTCTATAGTAATCTATGAAATTGAACGTTCAGGTATTGAGGGCTGAATGAAGCCTACAAAATATTCATGTTCTGTAACTGCTGGGAGAAATCTTACAGTGGACTGAAGAGGTGGATCCTCTACCTGTATTTTTAGTAGGATCAAGTTAAAAAAACCCACATTTTGTGTATAGACTCCTGGTTTTGAAATGCTCCTCTTTTCTACACTTCTCCCACCCCCACCCCACTTTGCAGGTTTTTAATTACATTTTCATTCATGGAATGCGAAAATAGGAAGTGTGTAACTAAGGTAACAATGATGTCCCTGGTGTGTATGCGAGAGTGCACAAATCTCATATCAGAGTCCTAAACTGGACCTTGTCTGTAACAATCCCTGCTCTCCTCCCACCATTTAGGAAATAAGGTCTCACCAGTGGGACCACAGTTTGGGAAGGACCCACAGAAAAGAGGGCAGCTGACTATTACAGAATACAGGTATATAACGATGTGGCTGCAACTGTTTGCTGGACGCACTGAAACGATGTGGTGTCTGCGGCTGAGCCAGCCTGGAGTAAGCGTTCCTTGGAGCGGCGTAATTCACTCTCTCCTTGTAACCTCACTAAGTGCAAAACCTGACAAGTCATCCTAACAGTGAGTAAGGCACATGCCGGGATGGTCAGAGGCAGACTCACTGTGTCACAGGGCAGCACACCAGATTTCTAATTTGGGACACAAAAAACCACATGTCTTACTATGCATTGTTACCCTCTACTGGGTATCACCCCACAGTATTGCCCTCTGTCTCCCCTTCAGCTCTGTGAGGCTTTCTTTATCTAACAGAGTGAGAAAAATGCTTGGTGTCAGATAGCACAGATAACGCTCTTTTGCTAACACGGGTGCTGGCATCAATAAGGTCAAGAGGGGTAGTTTCTGTTCTGATTGATTCACTTATGTCTTTACAGACCATTTCTCTTTTTGAGCGATGAGTGTGAGGAGGGTCTTTGCTAAGCAGAGTTGCTCCAAAACTTTCCAATTAAATTTCTCAACTCATTTTTGTCAGAAAGCACTTGCACTTAGACTCGCTGTACTGCCAGGCCCTGCTGTGACCCTAACGCACAGCTGCTTGACAACAGATAACCATATTAGCAAGCGATAAGCTTATCTGACAAATGGATTTTGGTCCAGATTCTTGGTTTGTACGTGTTAGACATCCTGGCTCCTGTGGGCCATTTGGGTATCAGCAATAGACTAGAGATTGAAAATAGATTGCTTATAGGGCATTTATTGCTTTATGCAGAAAAAAAAAAGGTTATCTTGCTCTTCTCTTATCTTCTCCTTTCCCTGAACACGACTCCCCCATTTCTTCAATCCATTTTTCCAGTATTGTTTCCATTTCTCCCCACTATTCAAGCTCGATCCAGTTCCTCTCTGGGCACCCCTCCAGATGTCTTTCAGTTTTAGGAACCCTCCACTTCCCCCCTGGAACCAACACATGTAGGTAGATTGGTGTATTGCTGAGGACTCAAGTGCCCCTTTTGTGAGTACTTCTGCCCCCACCGCATTTCTGCATAGTGACCATTTTGCATTCCCTGTGTTGCAAAATTCTCCTAGTTTGTATCTGGAGACAAAGATGGAGCTGAGGACAAGCTCTTGTGAAACAGTCAACTGAGTTGAATACATCAGTAGAGCTCTAGAGATGGGCTTTTTATTCAGTCCATGAGCATTCCCCCTCCAACTTCTGCTACCTTCCCCAAATAACTCTGCCGGTACTTATCGGTTTGGGACTTTTTACGTATGCGGGCTTCCCATTTTCAGAAGTATTTGGCAATGGTGAGTTCTTCAATGCTTGGGTGCATAATTTGGCCCACTTCAGGAAGACCCAAGGGTTTCACTCCTGAGCAGTTTTCAAAAGGTAAAGATATGGGCGAAACTGGAGGAATCGTAAAATCTTCACCCTGGATCCCATCATGAAAAACTGTTCCCTAAACAGTTTTAAGACAGCGTTTGCTCGGCTTATGACAGGATCACGTATATGCGTTTGACGATGGCGCCAACTGCAAAAAACCAGAACAAAACGGACAATGAACACACGTTTTATTCCACGTCCCCCCTTTCGGTCCTTCGGGATGCTATTCGTGAAGTAAATAAGCGCACTCGCTTCCAGAGCGCGGGCTGTGACCACCCTCCCTGCTTCCCTCAGCCCAAAGGACCGAGTCCCTTCGCCCCGACAACGACGTCAGGACATGGCGCCGGTCCCGCATCCCGCCTGGGGCTCACCTTTCCCCAAATCCAGCGGTTTCAGGCGGGAGCTGCCACAGGCTCGCTCTCCCTCTCTCTCGCCCAGGGCCAAGGGCGGGATCTCCCCTCAGCGCTTCCCCGCCGCTCCGCCTCCGGGGCAGGCCGGGCCTCGGGGCGGGCTCGCCTCCCCGGCGGCGGGAACGGGCTGAGGGGAGAAGGGGGGGGGGGCGAGGAGGAGCGGGGGGGAACGACACACCGCAACTTCGGGAAGATGAATGCGGAGAACCAAGATGTGCTGCTGGATCTGGAGGAGGAGGAGGAGGAGGAGGAGGAAGATGATGATGGGGAGATGGGTGAGTAGGGGGCTGGAGCGGGGAGGGTCGTCGTCCCCCGGGGAAGTTGAGGCGGGGGAGGGCAGCTGCTGGCGCCGGGCTGGTACGCAGGGTGCTCGCCCCTCAGCTCGCCTCCTTCTGCTACAACTTCTGATGGTTTTTCTCTGGAAAATACGTGCTGGCTCTGTCCGTGCTCCCCGGGGAAGGGGGTGGCCGGGGGGGGTGGGGGGGTCTTCCTCAGGGAGCGGCGTTGCCGCCTTCCCGCTTTCACCGCGTCATCCCGGGCGAGTTTTCAGAGAAACACCGAAAAACTTGACCTGTTCCCTTCCCTCTGCCGAGGAGGGAGGGAAAGAGAAGCGTGAGGCGGCGGGGGAGCAGCACTTGGGATGAAGCGCGATGCCGGCGACCTGGCGGTGTTGGTAGCGATCTCCGAGCCCGCAGGCACAGCCGGGGCCGGGGGGGGTTTGTCTCCCGTGGAAAATGCGAAGCATGCCGTCGCCCACGGACACCCACGGGCTCGCCGCAGCCCCCGGGGCTGATCCCTGGGGCTGGCAGCAGCTTCAAGGGGCAGCAGCCAGCCCGAGTCCTGCCAGGCTTGCCTGTCTTCGTTTGACAGCCAAGGAAAGGAGGGGGGAAATTACCCCCCCCCCCCCCCAATAAATAAGGGGGGGAGAAAATTGGCAAAGCATAGAAAGATAGTAATTTTGCTGGGAAACAATGCATTTTTGTGTCCGCCAGAAATGCAGACAGCAAAATGACCGGAGAGTTTTAAATTCAAAGGCGGTGTATCTTAGTCTCGTCCCAAGAGCAGCAGCCCAGGACAATGACATTTGTATGTACTGTGGGAGTGAATTCTTATTAAAGTATTTCCAGAAAACAGCCCGAAAGGGGTTGGTTCCCAGCTGGTTCGGGCTGAAGGGGTCTATTCATTTCACAGATTTACTTCAGTTCAGAAGCTGTTTTCAGCTGCAGTACCCAAGATGTTCTGAAGCCTTTTATTTCTACTTAATTTGTTAAAATGAATCTGACAAACGAGAAATGCAGGCAAAGGTCAGTTAGACAAGCAAGTAGAAGATAGATCTGTATATATACATTTTATCAAATAAAAAGGGTTCCTGCTCATTTGTGTTCAAAAGGTTGTGGATATTGTTACTGACAAGTACTGAACTTTGATTTATTTTTTTTTTTAATATTGGGACTGAATTTCTGCATTAGTCAAAATTTCTAGTGGCATTAACTCCCTCTGACACTTATGTTGCCTCCAAATACTAATCCTTAATAATGGCCAGTACAGTTTGCCTCATTTATTCAGTTAGCTCACTCCAAAAGTGTATAAAGTTTGAGCCTCACCCAAGGTCTGTGGCAATCAGGGAAAATCTTTCCTCCAACATTACTAGCCTTTGTTTCAGATGCTGTGGGAGTATCCTTTGCTTTACAGCAATAGTCCAAAACCAAATTCAGTTTTCCATATGAAGTGAGGTGGAGGGATTGTTTGACTCCACTCCCTGAATCAAAGGGTGGATCAGCACTGCAATGTAGTAATCAACACATGCCTTTTTCTTTCCATTCTTCACCCCAGAGAACAATGAAATTGTTTCCTACTCGTGACTCTATCAAATTTGGGGTTAGTTCAGCTCCCAGAGCCAGCAAATCATGAGCTGCATGTTCTGCTTGCAGGATACAGCAGTTTGGAAAAACACATGCTATGTGGCAAAATCGACTAAAAATTGAGCAGCGATGATTTCATGAGTTGTTTCGCAAAGCCTGTTACGCAGTGCCCAGCTCTGTCACATTTGCTGTTCTGCTTTGCAAAATGCATGGATAACAGTCTCGAGGATTTGATGTTAGGTATAATTACAGGAGATCTATTTGATTGGTCTGACAAACTTGTAAATCATCCATTTACCTCCAGTTTTATTGTACCACTTGCATCTGCTTTTTTCCCAGGAAAGCCATCCCTGCTTTAACAAGGAAGCAGGACTTCTGAAATCTTTCCAGTCCTATTCAATATCAATCCCAAGTGTTTATAGCTCATCAGGAAAAGCACTATTATGGCATATCAAAGCTTGTAGTCATGGCACATAAAGGGAGAGCTCTGGCTCATATTGGCAGACAGTTGGTTTTGGTTATCCGTGCTGATGACTAGCAAACCACTCATGTCAGAAGCAGACTTTGGCAGGAGTCCAGCAAAGAGCTGGACTCATGAGCCCCAGCCCACAGGAAGGTACCACAGCCGCAGTGCCGGCTGTACATAGCTTTGAAATGGATTGTTTCGGTCAGACTTGTGCTTAAGGAAGAAAGTCTTGTCCTAAGGTTAGGCTTTTTTGACAAGTTGAAAACCTTTTTTTCTAGTGATTAAACAAGATGGGCAACTTTTTCTTTTGGACTATGTTTTTAAGAGGATTGTTACATTAGTGGCATCAATTTTTTTTTGAGATACCTTATTACCAGGCAGAAATGATGGGAAGGACATTGACCTGTGGTTGCCACAGCATTTAAAATTCTCCAAACCCATTATTTCCTGCCTAGAAACTGTAAAGTTTTTCTTTCCCTGGTGCCAAACCTCATACCATATCTAAATTAGTTTGCTCGTTTGTGTTTTGGGATTTACAGAATATCTGAGTGTGTTTTCCAGAAAAATTAACTTCTGCAGACAATATCCAGCGGCATCCACTCTGACTAACCATTCCACATGAAATACTTTTCATTGGCATATGTCAGCATCTTGCTCACTCTTTGTTGTCTTGGTTTTGCTCAAATACATTCCTAGTTGTTCCTTGAGCCTTGAGTGTACAATATCTTCCCATGTTTTGACACCGCTGCAGTAATCATCAGGCCATGCTTTATAGACGACCAAGAAATGGATGTTCACTTGTTAACCTTTTTCTTGTCACACAGTGTAGATACTGTGCTGATGAGGATTCCAGCTCTTCTTTCTAAAAGGAATTTCATGTTGTTCTTCAGCAGACTTTTTTACCAGCTACAATAAAAATGTACAGCGGCGCTGGCTTATTCAAGCAACATTATTTGTGGAGTTGTAGCCTAAAATAAGCAGGTGTGTGCAGCCCACTGTACAGCTGGAACCCTGTCCTAAGGGGTGATGTTGTAGTCCAGATGGTGAAGAGCAGGCATAGCTATTCTTCACCTCATTACTTTTTCTCACTCTTCTGTTCTCTGCTTGTTTCCTCATGGCCTACACTGAATTTTATCGTATTGCCTAGAGCTTCTATTTTTTCCTATTCAATACCTTCATTAGCTTGACCTGCTTCTCACATGACCCTACAAATATTATTGATATCATATACTGTACTCCAATATGAATATACAGGATACCAACAGTGTTCTACAAATTACTCCAGTGTTTGCCTTCATGATGCTGTGAAGTGGTCAATTCTCTACGGAAGTCTTCTGAAGGCATTGGAAAGCCTGAACAGTTAGATTCCTTTTTTGACAAATGTGGCTTTGTCCTGCCATTTATTAACTGTAATCCCCACACTGTGGGGAATTTAGAAGTGGTCTACTCAGCAGTAGGTGCAGGGATCAGATCTGATAATTTCATAACATACAAGGCTTTATAAGCAGATTCTTTAAAAAAAAAAATACCTGTTTCTGGAAGGACAATATCTTGCTTTTCAGTCTATCTACCTCAATGAGTAAGACTGCCCCAGCCCACTCTTACCACACCTGGTTTTCTTCTCTTTTTCTTCTCTGTCTTGTAATCAACCTAAAAATTATTGGGGCACATTTCAGTCACCCACTCCCCTGAAGAAGACTGTAGGATGGGGGTGTCTGATGAGCCGAGAATCAAGAATTTCTGCTCCCCATTTCTGTGCTCTGTTTGCAACGCTGTTCTCGCACGCGTGCATCTAGGGGACAAGGAACAGGAGCAAGCAGGAATGTAGACACATGGTCTCATTTATTCTGGTTTGCTGCTGGGGCAGTGAGAGACTCTTCGTGGTGAGCTGGGACTTGTAAAGGTCCAGGAAACGCTGGCCTGCGATACTGGTCAAAATTTAAACTACCTTTCATGCCTTCATGTTGTTCCTCTTATGTCTGTTACTGTGATGGTTTACCTGGGTTTCTTTCTCTCTTCATACTTCAGTAATTTTATTTTTTGACTTTCTACCCACTTCACTTTCACTGAATCCAAACCACCCAGGGGTAACAGCCTTGTCACCGAGTATGGCTGTATTTGAACGCTATGCTGCTGGTACCACTCACTTTTTAATTCTGATTCAATGATTTTTCTACAAAACTACTAAAAAACACATAGTGAGAGTATAAATATTTAACTACAATATAATTACTGTTTTGCAGCTATTTATAATTCATAAACTCTGGAGGTGATCAGAGTATTTCAAGAATCAGAAATTAGGAAACTGATAAACTTCACAAATTTACCAGATCTTTCTCTTTTTAAAGTTTTTTCTACTATAACAGAATTCCCAGTTGTCCATTAGAAACTTCCTTTACTTTGAAAGTATTCTTTGTGCCTGTGTTTTAGACTTAGCTGTACGGAACAGATGAGCGCGGTTTACAGATAAGTCTGCAATCTCTAGGACGGACTTGTTATCTGCCATTGTATCAACTTGTGCCTTTTGCACAAGGTTAATAGTAATAGTTTTGGGTTTTTTCCTGGTTATTAAGTCATTAATTTTATGTCAGATATTTATCACAGGTGATTCCTTAAAGTTTTTCCTCTATTTACACAGCTCACAAGTTCTCTTAAAAGGAAAAACACCCTATACACCTTTATGCTCGACATCTTAGATTTTTTAAATTACTTTTCAAGCGTTATCATTTGTAAAAAAGAAAATTTATTAAAATTGATGTGTAGGAAACAGGCATGTGTTACATGGTACAGAACTCCAGCAGTTCCATAGTTGTTGCAGTTATTGAAAGTAATGCAATCAAAAACTCGCAAAAAATGTCCTAGTATCAGCTGATTTGGAATTTATACAGTATATCAAACTGCAGGTAGAGAGCTTGAATTTCAGGAGACCAGAGACATGGAAGGGGTGATCTGTGCATGCCATAACAGACGTCACACAAATGGGCCTTTCAAAAGTAATTAGAGAAGGATTATGAATAAGATCTGTTACGATATGCATGGAAAGTTCAATAAAGTTGTTATCATTTAAATCACCTCATCCTAGTATTTCTTGGTACCTGCCATTTCCTAGGAAATGATGGGTTGCATGCTGTGGAATTAAGGCCTAGTTTGCCACCAGACATGTGGCAAACTCCAAGGGGGAACTGATACTAAAACTGATGTTTTCTGCTGTGGTAAAAAAAAATACAAAACACAAGAATGATTTGTATGGGTGCAATTGACTGTCATAAGTTAAATAGTCTTTGTAATGCCTTCCAGCTTAGCCCTTAGAAAGAACGATGGATTTTTTTCTTCTATTGTTTATTTTTATTTTGAGATAATACTTTCTTGTACCCCCCCCTAAAAAAAGTGAAATAAAAAAGCATTAGCCTAAGTTTGGGATTAACTGGGGCAGGCCAGGAAAAAGAGTTGCTCATTTTTGTGAATTATAAATAATGCACAAATAATGAAACTAAATGTCCTGTGCTTGGCATGAGAAGATCTTTGAAAAAAGGTGCTGCAGGCTTTAAGCATATGGAGCCGCTGCAGGTGTGTGTTTAACAAGATAATGCATTTAACAGGGTGTGAATGTTACAGAAGAGGGCACTGAAGAATGGTGACATGGGTTGGATTGTGTATTGTTTGTACATTCAGAAAACAAAGGTGGGGACGGAACTATTAACCAAGTGCTAATCTCTGTATCCTAATGAATAGAAAAAATAAGCTTGCTTTTACTGGATTGTCACTATTGCTTAAGTGCATGTCTCTGGCATAGTCCTTTCTAAGAGTCTGAAGTATTGCTCTGTAGAATATATATGTTATTAAACTGATATTTGATTGATGTTTTTAATATAAAATTAAAAAAGCATTTCACCAAGGCACAGGCCTAGTAACACTTGTAAGTTTTTAGGAGTATTTGATTCAAATCCACACTCACAGTGAATGTAGGTGGAACAGTTTTCCCACTGAAGAACATATGTGTTCATTCACTGCACTGGCCGTGATGAGAGCCTGCTGTGACCTTGTTAACATTTTGTGTTAGGGTTCAGGTCTGATGAATGTGGAAGCTGAAATGAAAGCCATAGGCCGTAATATCACAAACACGTCAAGCCAGCACCAATTGGCTTGGCTGCCAAAAGAAGTATTCCCCCCACAACCACCTTACAGCGGCAGCTTAAGACTTCGTGGCATTTTGGCCTTATTTTTCATTGGGGTGTATCAGTGGCAGTGTGGTAGGAATGCAAAGCAATAAAGAAGGACACTGTACCCTTTATTTTCTTATTTCCACTGTCTTCTGTGGGAAACGAAAACTGGCAGTCATGTGAATTGCTGTCAAACAATGGATTTTGTTAGATAATCAGCCTAAGAAGGCAAACATCTGAGCACAGAACCCTTTGTCCTCTCCACCCTTCACACTTTCCTCAGGCATCCCACATCTATCTGAGGGCTTCGTGACAGGATAAGTGTCTTGATTGCTTCCTGAGGAATTATGCAGGCATCTGAAATATATTTTTTGCTTGGTTCAATGGAATTGTTTCTACCCCTTGTTCTGAGCTGTCCCAAACTCAGCATATGATAACAACAGGACACATGTAGGCACAATCCCCTGCATGGACTTCCGAAGTGACATCCTGAAGCATTGCTAGAGCCAATGAAAAAACCAAGTCCTTAACCTCAAGTTGGCTTGATTTAATCTCTGAGCACTCTGCACTCCTCTGCAGGATTCAGAATCACTCCCCAACCTCCTTATGTACACATGGGATACCTTCCGTCAAGAGGTGTGCCCAGGCCCCATGTTTGTATATATGTGGTTTAGTACTCTGCCTAGGAGAAGATAATTCACCTAAAGCAGTTGTTGGTTTGGCAGGGATGGGCTGCTGAGTGGCGAAGGGTAGAGAACGGAGAAGACTTACACTCGCATTAGCACCAGGCAGCCTGGCATATATTCTTCCATTGCATGAAACTATAAAATGGGAGTATAATCCCTTTTTCCCATTCCTGTCCTGCCATGTCAGAGCCATTTCCTCTTCACAAGCCTTTCAGTTCCAAATCTTATCAATATAGATGGTCCGTTTCCTACGCAGCAATTGACCTGTCGAAGGGCATAATATTACTGAATGCAAAATAGGCAGAGCCTAGATAGTTTTGCTAACGGCAATAGCCATATTAAAAAAATGTGTGTGTTACGTTTGTAAAAGGGCAAGATTCAGACCAGCATAGACCTCGTTAGCAGGAAGAACCAGGAAGACCAAATGGTTTTGGAAAGAGACCACATTTAAACATCTTTAATGAACACCAGATTCAAATTGGAAAATTAACAAAAATTTATTAAAACACAAACTGACTGAACTTTAAGCAGTGTAGTTACAAGTCTGCTGGAGCATTAACATTCTTTAATTGATTTTATGCCTCATGTGGTAGAAATTGCAGCTTAGTTTCAAAATATTGTGTAAAGACTGAATAAGATTGAACCCTTCAATTTAGTGTTTACATTAAGTAATTTCCAACTAAACCACTGATCATCAATATTCATTAGACATAACTGAACATCAAAGTTTTGTAGGAACTGCCACCAATAGCAGATTTTGCTTTGCTTGTATAGTTTCCCTTCCCTTCATTTTTATGTTGATGGGTTTCCCCTGACACCATTAATCCGGTTAGTCAGGTTCTCCAGCATTTTTTAGATGTGATTTAGCATGGGATGTTAAATATTTGCATAGGAGACTGCTTACAGTACAGTCATCAGAATGAGCTGCTGCGCCAGTGTTCTTCTGTAGGAAGCAGCCACCACCTCTGTTCTGTTCAAGCGCTGTTTGAGAGTAGTTGCTGCAGCAGAATGTCTGATAACTTGAGTGTCCATGGTGTGTTTCTGTCCTGTGGGCTTCTAGCTGGGGTGGATCTTTTGCTAAGGCATCTGACTGTCACAGTGTCTACAGGAGGATCTTTGTTCCTGCTCCACTGCTGCAGCAAAGACCCGTAATCTGTCCCTCAACCATTAACTACTTTGGGAAGTTACAGTCAGATGAGGAATCTTCACTGGGTAGGGAAGAGAATTTGGAATGAAGAGTGGGAGCAAGAAGCACTTGTGTTGAGATGCATTGAGTCTCCTATGCTCTGGTGGTGCTGATGGGGTTTGGTCAGGAGAAGAGGATGAGATTAGTGACTTTTCAGTGGGTGAAAGATTGTGGGTTCTTCCCTTCCTTTGTGGGAGGAATATTTAACTAGAAAACGTCTTCTGGATTGCAGATCAGGGTGGAAAGTATGAGAGCCGATCATAAAATGTTGTCGGTGTAGCAACCCTGCTGAAGATGCTGGGGACTTATATGAGTAATCCAAGGACTGTGTAATCCAAGGCTAATCCAACCTGCTGTGATCTGGCACAGCGCAGGAGTTGAAGAAGAGCCACCCACGTCCTGCCTGTGGAGAAGCTGGGGTCTGTGGTTGTCAGTGGAGGGAGCCTGAGATAAGCACCGAAAACTAGAACTTAGGTTAGTGGAGAGACTCGTGTTGCACACACTGGGGTCCTGGCTGAAGGGTCTGGTAAAATAAGAAGTGTCGAAGAGATGAAAAGAGTTAGGAGATGGAAGTAAAGGCAAAACATCTGCTGAGCCCTGGGTACAGACTAAAAGAAAGTAAGTAAAAGGGAAAGAGGAAGAACTCTTGACAGTATTCATAAGGGTAAAGCCGACCAGTGCAGCTCTTCACCTATTTATCTGGTCAGGAACTCATAAGCAGTGGCATAAAGATTCTTCCAAGTCAGTTCATCAGGAAAATAAGCTACAGCAAGGGACTAAGGTAATATAACTGTGAGTGCAGTGAATTGAAACAATTCATCTGTGGTGTTTTCATGCATATTTTTAATATATAGTAAAAATCACAATGTGTTCATAGGTAATTTATCCAGAAGGAAAAAAAGACAGTCTTTATACCATTAATTATTTGCAAAAAATTTCCAGTGCTCTAGGTTTGGCACTGCACTTAGAGATAATAACATTTAACGAAACAAGATGGAGATGGTGATCCAGAGGGCTCTACTATTTCCAGAGAGTTTTATTATTTTTTGTGCAATATTAGTAAAATTATTAGCGTTCTCTTTCTATGTGTTTTTTCCTTAAGTAGTCTAATGGAGTTTTTATAGATGTTAATGAACAAGGATGAGGTCAAACAATGCACACCTTACCCTTGTGAGTAGTCCCATTGACTACAGTGGGAATAGCATTATTTTTGTAAATGCTATTCATAGTAGAGAATGCAGAACTAGTCCCTAATGGAGGAAATATCTTTATTAAATCTTTCATCATCTTCATATATACTGATTTATTCTAGGAAAAATAATTAAATTCATTTAATTATTCTGCTGTCTATAAAAGACAAGAAGGGATTTGCACAAAAGGACAGTTTAATCTATAAACTGATGGCTGTGCTTAAGACAAACAGCCCAGCAAAAACTCCTACAATATTTGGTAAGACTTAAATATGTAATGTATTATTGAAAAAAAAACAAAACAAAACAAAAAACCCAGATCAATATGACCTGAAGAATAAATGAGTCAATGCTGGATTTTTAGTTCTTTTAACTTGTTCCTTGCTGATAATAAAGTGAGGAGAGAAAAAGCTTCAGGGGCAATGCAGTCCAGCCAAATAGAGCTCCAGATGTTTTTCTAAGTTTATTGGTGTTTGCAAGAGCAAAGGTCTCTTTTAGACCTCTTACACGCAAAAGAGGGTGGCTTTAGGTAGAAGTTTGTTATTAAGCTGCACTTGTTAGAAGAAAAATCTGAAGAGTCCTTCAACTGCTAAAACTACAAAGTATTTCCTGATTAGGAAACAAAAGAATACAGTTTATTTCTAAATCCTGGGTCCAACACTGGGAATGCTTGCAGGCATGAGCCTTTGCACCTACACACACAAAGTAGCTCAAAAATGCCTGTAGGTTTTGACTTTAAACTTAATATTTTCATAGTCAAAGTAATTAAAAGTATCTTTCTGGGAGTCTCATGTAAACACACTGTATAACAGCTAAGTGTAGGAAATATTTTAAAGCAAACATTCTGAGAAACTCATTACAGAAATTCAAATATGTCTCCTTGGAGACATGTAAATTTAAGAGCAATGGGTATAATTTTATAAACAGATTTCAAACTTAAGATTCCTAATTAGATAACTCATTGATCCATAGGCATTGAAGTCTAACCAAACAGTGATTTGCAATTACAATTTGGTTAATCATTTCGGTTCCCAATGAAAAGGCTCCACAGCTGCCTGGAGGCTTGGCATTGGTGAGGAACACCCTGGGATCAGCTTGGCTGCTAAAAAAGCTGTGTTTGTAGCTTGGGGCAACTGCTTCGTATGGGCTATCCTCCCGTAAAACACACTCGTTTCCCATGTAATTGGGCAGTAATTTTGACAGTATGCTTGGGGTTGATCTTGGCAAGTCTATCTCATGGCAAAAGCAGCTTGTCTTCTTTATATTTCCAGCCTAAGGACAGCTGATTTGGGTTAGTTGCTCTGGGATAAGAAAAAAAACCCAACCTCACATTATTTTAAGCCACGAAGAAAAACCCCTTCAGGTTCGAGAAGGCACTCGGGGACTGGCAGAAGTCCAGGTGCATTTGTTCAATGATGGGCTTCAGTGCTGGAGCGGGTGAAAAAACAACTTATCACACTCTTGACTACAGTCCCTGCCGAAGCATTAGGTCACAGTCCTTCAACAAATCAGCCTTCAGAGATATGCATGTTTATTAGGGCAGGTTCTGGGCATGCATGTGATCTAGACACAAAAATGATAAACAGCTTATGCTGCTTCTTGATTTTATCTTTTGTACCTCTTAAAATATCAGCAATGTTGTGGTTTAACAGAGCTGATTTAAGTCAGATCTCACTAACAACTCCTCTGAAATTTCTCAGGGAAAGAAAACACATAAACCCAATGACATTTTATGATGTTTGGACCCAAGTAGTGTAGTCCTTCTGATAGCTGTTACATTGCCACAATTTCACGTACTCCTCTAAGCCCATGGTAGGAATCCTGATTTTTACAGGATTACCTGCAGCTTGCTCCTGCAGTCCTTACAAAACAGCATAAACCTCTGAGGTAGCAGGCTGCTGCTCACCTCTGCGCACCAGGCCGCATAGGGACGTATTACAAGCCATACATGACACAAACATGAGAACGATCCTTTTGAGTTAAGTGGAACCGTCAGCATCCATAAAGTTATTTAAGTATGTAAATGTTGCAGTCTCAGCCCCCAAAGCCTGTATATTGCTGTTCAGAGTGGGTTTTTTTCAGTGTTGGAGGTTTTTTCCAGTGGTTTATCTTCCAAAGCTATTCATGATGGAAGCATAAATATCTGTCTAAACAATGGTACTCCATTTATCGTCTTTCTTTTTTTGTTTGTTTCCTTTGAGTTTAATTAAATGTTTTGGGGATAGATGTTTATCCTGCACTCTAAGATGAGACCAAATGTGTCCGTCAGAGGAGTTTCTGCATCTCTCACTGCATACAGTTCACTGAACAAACCCATTGACCCTTCTCCTCAACAGAAGGTTCCATAGGAACACCTTGTGTACAAAAATAAGCTCCAGAGAAATCCTGTTCGGCTTCAGAAAAAGTCTTTCAGTTCTTTTTCATCCCCTTCACTATTTTGTTCCTGGTTTTATTGTGTCACCTTTAGGGTCAGTGATTCTCTTGGCCTTTGGAGTGCCAAATTTGACTCCATGTGAGCAGATCTGGTGCTTGCAGAAGAGAAATGTCACTCAGAAGTGACATAAGGTGCTCTCAGGCTCCAGACTGCACAAAGTGCCAACCTGCAGCAAACAGAGAGAGAGGAGTTACGTGGCCATTTCATGTTTCGGCATTGCTCCACTTTGCAGATACTAAACCAAAGTCTGTAGTGTCAGGGAGGGTGACCATTGAAATCCCGTGAGTTCAGCATGAACATAGCCCATCAGGGCTGTGTGCAGCAGGGGACTGATACAGCGAGTACTTACAACCTTTAAGGTTTTGTCTGTGTATAATGCAGGTCAAAAATATGACAATAAGTAAGATTAAAAAGCTTTTCTTTTACATGGTCAGGCAGCTTTCGAACTGTGCTAATGTAGGGAACTGAAGTCTACGGAAGTGAGAAAATGTGTATTTGATATTTTAAAAATTCCTTGCAGTCCAGTGAGCAAAGTTTACTTTCAGTGAGGTTGAAATGTGGAATTATGTGTGTTTCTGGGGATCAGCACTGCTCTTTTTCTCTTTGTCTCTGAAAGTCTATGAGCAGAATTTTCCGCTATTTTTTAACTGAACATGATTGCTTCATTTCATAGTACAAGGGAAATGAAAGTGCCAGCACTTTTCTAAATGTGGAGTTTTCCACATCTGTGGACCCTTGTCTAACACGTCCCCTTGCTATGGGACAGCAAGAAGTCAGGCAAGCCAAATCTCAGCTAAAGGTTTTGGTCTCAAATGTATATCCCTGCTTTTTGGAATGTACATTGCTATTGAAATCAGTGGAGATGTTTTGCATCGTTCATTCTAGGCATAAACAGTAGTTTTTCAGTAACAAAAATATGGCTTGGAATTTAGCTGTCCCATCTTAAATATTCCTGAAATATGTGATATTTTTGTTTTTCGTTAAAAGCTAAGGCATGCCCCTTGCAGAGAGCTCAGAGGGGAGGCCACTGGAGACCCTCTGTGCCTGGGAGAGACCCCTTGCAGTCCCCTCAGTGTGTGACTACATTAAAGAGTGGCTGGCACAACTAATGCTGTCACCTATTTGCTGTCTCTTTTTGGTGTTTGCTACTGCTGAAGCCCTCTTCTCCTCGTCCTTCTCTGTCCCGCCTCCACCTGTGAAGGGAGAGCATAATGTAGTGTTTTCACTGTGCTAGCAGAAGATAGTGAGATTGATTCATGTGCTGCAGCATCTCCATCAACCTGTCACTCTAAGGACTTTCAAGAAAACTAATAATCAGTTAGAAGGGCTGAGTGCTAAATCCCTCCAAAATGAAGTTTGTGTTTAAACTTAGAGCTCTAAATATAATGGCACTGTGAGTTTTGGTTTATAAATACAGGTAGGCCTAAAAAAACAGTATAGAGAAAGTGGATAGCGGTTTGTCTTTGGATTCGTCTGTTTCTGTATGTTTGCTTACAGCATTTGTTTCATAGCTTGTGTGGTTTTCCACCGAGTTATAAATGAGTATGGCCAAATGTCAAGTTATTGATTTGTGAAGTCCATACTTAGGATAAAGTGTAAACAGATTATTTTCTTGATGGATTTACTGGATCCTACTTTGTTGTCAGTTTCAAGAGATCTCCTCGATTTCATGCTATCAGTCTGCAATTCAGTAGTATCTTCAGAGCTGAGAAGTTTATTTGCCTTCAGCCAGAAGTTGGAGTTGACTGAAGAAGTAGGAGATGAAATCCTCTGTCTTGTGTTACAGGGATCAAACCGGATGACCTCGTTGGTACACCTTCCTGCCTTACAATCTGTGAACTGGATTCACGCATTTCAAAAGGTCATTTTTCTTCCTCTCCACACAAAAAAATGAATCTGCAGCGAAGCCACTCTGGTCTCCTCTTAAAAATAAAACAAAACTCAGCGTAACCAGTGTCAAGGGGTTATGACTAGCCTCCTAACAGCCCATCACACTTGCTTTTTCCCTACTGTTATAATGAGATGTGTAAGCAATCTTACCTAAGCTTAAATGAAAAGCACATCTGTAGAGGCTGCTTGGGTTTTTTATCTGAAAATTGTTTTTTTATATCCTCTCACTTCCACAGTTTTGAAGAAATGGGTTAGAATCTCAGTGGAAATGAGTTCGTGAAGAGGGCTATGGCTGGGTCCCTCAGCACTGTTTGTGGTTTCATGAATATCTGCAATGCTGTATGAAATGAGCAAGCCCTGTGGTTGTTCCTGTGTTACTGCCATCTGATACATTCATAATATCATAAAACAGTTTAGGAGGACTCTGTAGACACCGAAGTAAAATCTCTTTCCATGTTTTCCAAAGCAAAGCTTGCATCTCCTCTTTTGTGGGCTTTTTTAAAGATTTCATGGAATTACACTGCAGTATAGGTGAGACAGGAGGAAAACAAAAGAATTTCTGTTTGGCTTTTTACTCCTTATTATTCTTGCTGCTTGGTTTTGTTATAGCTGAACGGTATCTAAGATTCAAAGCCAGTCATTTTTCATCAGCGTCATTAGTGTATAGTCCTGACTTCTTTTTGCTTTCTCCTGAGATAAGCTATCAAAATACCTATTCTCCACATTTTTATGCTACCTGCCAATCAAAAGGAGACTTGTACTTTAAATTTCACCTGCATTCTTTCCTGATGAGTCCTTAGACTGAATTTACTCACTCTGGGATCCTAATCTTCTAGGAAGGTGCAACAATTGTTAGAGAATTCTAGAAATGACACTTATGCCGAACTATCATGTGCTTACTTTGGTGGGTCAATAGCTGCCTCCGCTGTTCCCACTCTGAAAGACCTATTGACAACGGTGGTCAATGCTGAAATATGAAGTGTGACATGACCCAGGGAATGATCCCTCTATATGCATTGCTAATAAGCACAAATATCTCTAGATACCCAATACATTATTAACATCATTGCACATCAAGCACTCGAAAGCTCTCACTATCCCATGGGCAGCACTGTTGATACTTTTCCTCAGGTATCTATGGCATCTGCCTCAAGGTGTGGAGTAATACATAATGTATCTGAGAAGATTTCTACTCTGCCACCTCATGGAGTGGAGGGGAATAAAGACTTACTGGTCTTCAGTCTTCCCAGGGTCAAGAAGTGTAAGCAGCAGTTGCAGTTTCAAAAGGTGTAGAGAGAAATTAATGAATTAAAAAGCCATGAGATGATCTAAAACCAGAAAGATACTGCTTCTGTCTGATTGCATACCATGGGAGCTTCACTGCCTCTGTGCCTTCATCTCACACTTCAGAACACTGAGTGGTGGTTTTGGCCCTGAGCACCATTGGTCACTCTTGGGGACAGGAGGCTGGGCTAGGTGGACCACTGGGGTGATCCATAAGCACATTCTTGTGCTTGTTCTTCTGTGGCTGCACAGGCACTCTGTTTCTTAAAAATCACTGACCTTGTGCAAAACTGGTGAAGGGAGCCAAAGCCTTACAGTCAAAAGGCAAGGCAAGAACACGGACAGAAGGCAGGCTATAGGCCAAAGACTCCATTATAACATAAAGTTGAGGACTGGGAGCAGGCAGTCTGTCCAAGGACAGCAGCCAGGTGCTAGCGCTAAGGCCCGCAGCTGAATGACCACGGGCAAGTGCTGAGTTTCCTTCTTACATCTGATAGAAAGGACAAGCCACCAATGAGGCTCACAAGCCAGATCACATCTCGCCCATCCCAACAAGAGGCTGACTGCAGCCAAAGGTGCAGTCTGATGGTGGCATTACCTTAGAAAGCCAGTAGCGTTACCAACCCTGCGTAAGCTTAAGGCTTGATCTGGTAAATGTGCAATGCCTGATCTGTGCATTCACGTTGCCTAAAGCTGGGGGCTCTTTACCAGTGACTGAAACGATCGGGACTTTCAGCATGGCATTCTTTCTCCAAAGGAATCCACTGCATTTTTCCATCCTTGTCTTGTAAGAAGACTGTAAGGACTGTTGAGATCTTACCTCCTTCTACTTCCAGGTTCTCAAAGTCCAGGGCGAAATGTTTGTAGTCACTCTGGGGTTTGTTTTTATTGCCTTCATATTTTCCAAATGTGTTTGTGTATAAATTTCTTGAGTTGGTATTTTCACATGCATCTATTTTTCTTTAGTTGTATAGTGGACTTTTCAGTGCCAGACAGAGAGAGCATATTCTTATTTTCCATCAGTCTGCCCACATTACTGTTACTCGAAAGCTGCGTGCACATATGCATCCTTCTTGTTAATGCCTCTTTTCCCAGAAAGTAATTTAGAAACCTGTGTCTTCAAAGCCACAGCTGCTTGGCATGAAGCTACCAGACCTTGCCCAGCTGTAGTTGCTGGGCATCATGAATTGAATTGTCAGCAGAAACCAGAACTTTTTATTCAGAGTGATTGTAATAAGCTGAAAGACACTGGTTTTTTTTTCCATCATGGTACTGAATTTACACTAATTACATTACTCTGAACTGCCTTTTAAAACTTAAAAATTTGATACGTGAGTTGCTAAGGAAAAGTGTCCATAGTTATGATGATTACTTTTCTTACAGTGCATTTTGAAATTACTCATCAGCAGCACAGAGTGCTTCTACACATGGACCACTAATCAAATTGTATGATTAGGTGAAATCCTAGACTTTCAGCAGTTTCCTCATGCCAAATTGCAGTAATAATTGTTCCATCACTTCTGCTCAAGGGAATCTCTCAAATGCTTCAGATATAATTTCATTTCTAAACTGACTGTATAATTAAATAATACAGTATAGCCAGCAGTAATCTTTCTCTATATTTAAATGTAAATATTACCGGTTGCCAACAGGAGCCATAGCATCCCTAATTGGCTGCGGCTAATTATATATTATGTCTAAAAAATGTTAACATTAAGGTTATGAAGTCAAGCACTTAGAAGTTGGGCAATGTCAGCATTAACGTTACCCAGGCAACTTCAATTTTCCTGCCATTTGTTTGCATGCATGTTACAGTTTTTAATTACACAATCACTGTTCTTTTTTCCCCTCTTAAGTCCACTGCTTCATTCAGTTAACTGGTAGTAATTGCAGATTTCTTTTTATCTTCCTCATTAAGAGCATGGCTCCAAGCCTTGTTTAACTCAAATTATCCAAGCCTTGTACAGCATACATTTTCATTCCTTTCCTCCTCTGTGTTTCTATGGTGCTTTTACCACATCTGAGCACTATATCCAACAGGGACGGGAGTCTCAGGAATCCAGACCCCCGTGATAGGAATGTAGGCTGCTGAGGTGATAAGATGTGGGCACTGTAAAACACTTTTGAATGGGTTGTGCAGAGGCAAGATGCTGAACAGAGAGACCCACATCCCACCAGCAGGCGTCCCTAGAACACGTCTATCGGAGGACCATGAGAAAATAATTCATTTTCAACCACTTTTGTACAATTGGGTCTTAACACTGTTCTGGGTTTATGGTTGATAAACTCTCTGCATTTCACACAAAGTTGTCCAAAAAATGCTCCCAATCACAAAAGCTTTGGGACTGATTTTTCAGAAATAAGAGCATTTTCCAATCTTGCTATTCCAAGTACCACACTGTACTTCTCCAGCTAACTTAGTGACAAATGCCCAGCTCTGCTGTAAAAGTGCTGAGTTTCCCAGCTGTAACACCCTGGGCAGTTAGCTTGAAAACTCTGCTGTGGAAAACTCGGCAAAACTTTGTTCAAGGAGCTTGCTCAGCATCATGTGTATTAGATCCCGAAGCTGGGGCATACATAGAGCATTTCGCCAAGGCCGCATGCAAATTCTTTGACAATCAGAAATCTTTCTTCCTTTCAGTTTTCCTACAGTCTCTATATCCTATCCATCTTTTGCAAAAACAAGTTAAAGGTCTAGACAGACAAGTTCTCCTCCTTGGCCAAACCTGGAGTCATCCTCGTTGCGGTATACAAAAGGAGGTAGGGTCCTGAAGAAAAAAGAATAGCAATTTGGGGTTTATAATGAAGAATTACTTCCTTTGCTTTAAAATCCACCAGCATCTCCTGCGCTAGATCAAGTGGTACTGCTGTGTACCTTTTACCTTTTATGGAGTAAGAACCACTTCTGAAATGGGATGAGCAGGATCCAATCTCTTCCTTTGTCTTCCTTAAAATAAGCATCAGTGATGACAGACAGTCCTGAACCAGCACTATTTCAGTGTTCGTGAGTTTGAGTTTGGAGTCCTATTGATCTGCTCAATTGCCATATTTGGCTACAAATTTCTTTTTTTTTTACAAGCCCTGAAAATCAGATTCTACCATGTAGAGCAGTATTAACTAAAGTGGAATGACTGAAGTTAATGATTTAATTTACAGCTCGTAATAAATAGTAACCCATACAGAGTTCTTAATCATGTTTGAATTTTTATTTTAAAGGCTTTCTAAGAGAAAGAGGTTTTTCTTGTTGATTGGTAGAGCAGCTAAGACAGTAAAACCCTTGTGTTCTGCTGGATAATGACATTGCTGAGGGTACCACAGGGGCTACACCCAGCCTGGTCCCTGATGACCCCCAGGGGAGATGCCCACAGTGGGTGACAGTGAGGCAGGAGGCTCCCATCAGCCAGCGGCTACATGACTGCTTTTTTGGTTTGTACTTCTGGACCCAAATGTTTTGGTTACTCCCAAATCCTGTTTTAGATACCTACATCCCTTCTTTAATTCCATAGACACACATTCATTTCAGCAAGTATATAGGTCAATGCACACTTACTCTGATTTTTAATTTCTTGTTGACTGACTTCCTTCTTAGCTACTAGATAATAACTATTTACTCTGAACTTGTATTTAGGTGCATCTTGTTGGTAAGTAGAGTTAATTACCATAGAGAAAAACAACATGCAAACATGTTTATTAGTTGTCTTAAAGATGCTGAATACTTAAGAAGAATGTGCATTTATAAAACATTTTGCATTTAAAATAATTTATTAAGCAAGGGAAGCATTAACTGTAGTTAATGAAATTGATGGATTGATTAATGAAATTGATGGATTCATTCTGGTCACTAAGGGCCATACACTGTGTTTGATGTAATTTGGCATAAAAACTGTCAATCTTCTTGGACACTTTTGAGTACCCCAGCAGGAATTTATCTGTAACTTCATATGCCTAACACCTTCCGCAAATCTGTCCTAATGCCCTTTGGGTTTTTAGAATTAGTGGATCTCATCCTCTGCCACCTGGATTTTATTTACTGCAAGAAAAAAACAGCAGCCTGTTCTTCTTGATCCCTTTTTCAGACTTAAACAGATTATTCCAAGTAAAGAAAATTTTCTCTCAGAACATACTAACAAAACTAAAAATAAAAGTTGTCTGTAAGCTGGTGCTGGATTCAGTGACCCAGCTGATCCCTGTATGTCTTATGTTCTTAATGTGACTGAGGGTTATTTCTAGGGTTATTTTCCTTAACCCTAGAAATTAAGAACTTGCATTTTTGACAGCAGGAATGACAATGTTTGCACTATTGTTAAAAATGAAAGAAATTAAGTATATATGTATGTGTGCCTCAGTTTGTAACAACGTGATATAGGTTGAATCAATCATGAAACAGGCTCATTTGGCAGTCAACATTACAGCAGTTTTCTACCTGATTCCATATATATTTAAAACAAAACAGCCCTTAATTGAAAAATTTAAGAAGGCTCATTTGTTGCATCATTTCAATATATTTAAATTACTTAATAGATTATAAGAAGGTGTATGTGGAGAAGAGAGAATGATTCAAGCCCGCATTCCAACCTGAGATTAATGCCTGAAAAGATTATCAGCCTAAAGCCTTCTGACTTAATCAGTTTAGCCCATTATTTTATACTCTGACAAAGCTAGCTAGCTGTTTGACATGTATGCATTCAGTGTACAACCAAAAAGCATACCAAATATTGTTTAAAATTATAGCAGGTAGGCGTGTTAATACATTCTAAAACCAAAAATTGTTTCTGTATCTATATACTGCTTATTGACAGATGAGACCCAAAATAATTCTTCCTGACAGCTGTTTCAGCTGAAGGTGGGTAAATTGTTTAGCTTCAGAAAAAGCATTTGGAATAGTCTAATTAGCAGCTGAATTTCTGCAGTGATTTACAGTCAACTGGTGTCTGATGCGCAGACTGGATGCAGATAGGTTGGTTCTGGCGTGCAATTGCAGCAGTGAAAACCAGGAGCCAGCATTTGCATTTCAGCGGATTACTCTGGTTTCACAGAATTGTAACTAAAAAGTCATTAGCCCAGTGTTTGTTTTCGAAACTGAAGTTGGGGCTAGTCCAGGGCTCATTGAAATGATTTAGGATTTTTGCCACAGGTTTTGGGCAAGTGTCCCACTTTGAGCTCTGAACACACAAGAACTGTTTGACAATTTGGTTACTGAGCCCCTTAAATCTTCCAACTCAGTGCCTCTTAAATATTTAGGCACTGCTATCAGCAGAATCATTTCCACAAAGTCTAATTTCTTGTTCTATAACTGCCTGCTAATTACTTTATTTTTTTTGGTGAGTACCATGGTTTAACCCCAGCCAGCAACTAAGCACCACGCAGCCGCTCGCTTACTTCCCACCCCACACCCAGTGGGATAGGGGAGAGAATTGGGGAGAAAAAAAAGTAAAGCTCGTGGGTTGAGATAAAGACAGTTTATAGGACAGAAAGGAAGAAAATAATAATTATAATAATAACAATAATAAAATCACAATAATAATAATAAAAGGATTGGAATATACAAAACAAGTGATGCACCATGCAACTGCTCACCATTCGCTGACCGATGCCCAGTCAGTTCCCGAGCAGCGATCCCCTCCTGGCCCAACTCCCCCCAGTTTATATACTGGGCATAACGTCACATGGTATGGAATACCCCTTTGGCCAGTTTGGGTCAGCTGTCCTGGCTGTGTCCCCTCCCGAGTTCTTGTGCCCCTCCAGCCTTCTTGCTGGCTGGGCATCAGAAGCTGAAAAATCCTTGACTTGGTATAAACACTGCTCAGCAGCAGCTGAAAACATCAGTGTGTTATCAATGTTATTCTCACACCAAAACATAGCACTGTACCAGCTACTAGAAAGAAAATTAACTCAATCCCAGCCAAAATCAGGACAGTGAGCTACCCCGACTCTGAGCTGGCTGTTTCAGGACATGGGGTGTTAGACTAGCAATACTCTGTATTATATTCCCAACTGAATATTTTCCTGTTTAGGGTTAGTCATGAAAGAGTATTTATTTTTGAAAGTCACACCACATGTTCCCAATCCTTTGTTTGCACAGCTGTAAGAGAAGATAACTTAATGGAAAGAATAGTCTTTCAAACAGGAAAGAATCATCTTCCAAGACAGACATTTCACTTCCTTTGTGATCCAGCAGCATCTATAGCTTCATATTGGGTATACTTGGGTGTCTGAAATGAAAATCAATGTTTTTCTTTTTCTGTGGCATAGATTAGCTTTTGAGTTGATGATACCTGCAGATCTGCTCTGTGTGAGTGCACGAAGAACGTAATTTACTGACAGCTTGAAAAGCCATTTTGGCATTACTAATTGTCATTGGTTTTCTCACGTGCTGTAAGACTGCAGGCAACCATAAGAACAGAACAAGACTTTCACACGGAAGGCAGCTGTATAGATCCCTTATTAACTATAAATAATAGGTTATAAAGTATAGTTTGTTATAAAAATAATTCAATTTCGCTTCTAATACCTAGCTTTTCCGAAAGTGAAGAATATGGGGTTTAGTAGCATGTATTCTTCAAATAAGGTCTACAGGTATGAAACAAAACTAATTTAAATACATTCCAATCAAATAAATGAACTTAAAAGAATGAATGCTACTAAATGCAAGCCAATAGTATTTTGGTGGAATGAGGTGAAACCATTGATAATTTGTGATCATAATGGCAGACCTCATATGTGAGTGGAGAAAAGACTGTATGCCAAAGAGCTAATCTGGGAAAGTCACTTCAACCCAGACAGACCTTTAACCATCAAAAAGATCCCAATAATAATGTCTTCACCTAGCAAGGAGCAAGGTAAAAACAACAGACCTACATTTTGGCAGAATAACCTAAGACATTCTTTTCTTAAGTCTTTGCGTTTATTCTTTTACTCTGTGAAGTGAAAGAAATTAGGCCAACATATCATCCTAGCTAAGGAGGATTTGATGCGGGTTTTTTGGTTAAAATTGTTTAGGTGATTAAACAAAACTATTTTATATGTGATCTGATATATAAGGATCAAGACCATCAAGAATATTTTACATTTAAAACTGATTTTTTTAGCAAAGGAAGTAGGTCAAGGAACTTCATGGCCTTGATTAATTTTGTTTTGGAGCTATAGATCTCATTGCCTCTTTCTTTGATTCATATATTTAAAAAGGAAAATACATATTCTTGGTTGTTCAGCTGCTAAATATTTTCTTGGCTCTGAGAGTACTCCTATACAATGAACTGAACATATGAAATAAACTACAATAAAGAAATATTCTGCACCAGCAAAAGAGATTGTGGCTGTCAAAAACCAGTATATCGGTCCAACAGTTTCTGTTTCCAGAAAAATTCGACTTGTGCAATGGTTTTACTTCACTTCAGATTTCAGCAAGTATTACATATGGCTTGAATAGCTGACATTTAACTGAAAAAAATATTTGTTCTATGATCAGTCCTTAAAACAGGTTGTGATCTGTTCTGATGGGCTTTTTTTAGTAATAACTATTAGATTAATTTTTAAATTTTATATATACATGTGTAATTCATGTATAAATTAATATATTAATATATTAATTTTATATGTGTTAATATATTAATTGTATATAGTTATATATTAATATATAAAATCTGATATAAATTAACAGGAAGGAAAGCAATTGTTTTGTCTAGTCTAAATAGCATGTGTTCAAAGTTTTCTTTTTTCATAGCCCCAGAGCTTGTAGTCATTTTTATAACAGTATCCTCACTTCCTGGGTAAGTGTTAAGATTTGGAAAAGCACAATCTTCGCTCAGTAGGGAAACTCCTTTGTATTGTCAGTTCTCTGCCTTTCTGATCTTCTGGAGCATTTAAAACAACATGGCATAAATTTGTCCCCTTCTTCCCCCCCTTCTCTCCCCAAAAGCCAGGACAGAATCATATACTTCAGTACCATAATTTTATTATTTTTGGACCAAGAGACAGAGGGGTGGACATTCTTAAGGAAGCTGCCATCTACATAAAGTCCCTTCCAGGACAGTGGCTTTACTGCAATCCACAGCTGGTGTTCAGGGATGACTCTGGATCTTTAGACTGATTCACCTGCTAATGATGCTCTCCATTATTATTTCCACAGTTTTGATACAGTGATTGCCATTTCTTCACAGGGTGCCCTGGCTTGGATATGTCAATACTCATCCTTTCTGAGAAAATTACTCTCTCTGAAACAGCAGTAGTTTGTTCTTTTTTATACAATAAGGTGAAAGTAATTTGACTTGATTAGATGACGGGCCTCAGAGTGGTTTTCATTCATTCATTCCAGGACTCAGTTCATATCCAGTGTTTTACCTCATGCCTTCTCCTGGCTTCTGAGACACTACCTGCGAGGTGAGGCTTTTTGCTTCGTTGCCTCTTGGGTACCGTGCATGATGGTATGATGAAACTGATCTTCTGCTAGCAGGACTGCAGCCTGCTGAGGTGGGGAGATACTGCCACGATGTTGGTCTGGTTTCTGAGGAGGTGTGTGATGCAGGATCAGCTCTACTTAGAAAAAGCAGTAGCATCGGGGCAAAGCCCACCGTCTTTGGATCTTCTCATCTATCCCAGCAGATGGGAACAATCTGACTCCATCCAGTTCTCTGAGCCTCACAGTGGCAAATGTGATGTGATCTTTTCATTTGGTCTTCATTAGAACAGATAGACTTTGCTAATGACTATTTTTTCTGTTCTAATGTGGCAGCAGGTCTGTCAAAGATTTCAGGGAATGTGTCGATTCAGATAAAAATTGCATGTAAACATTTCCTGATATTTTCCAGCCAGTGAAGTATTTTGTTATTAATTTTCTTTGCAGTCTATTTGAGGTCTAAAAGACTTAAGTGTGTCTAATTGTGTATTTACGTTTTTACTTTTCTGTATGTCGTGACTGTTGTTGCCTAAGGCACAGCTACATGAGGGCAGTGCTGTGAGCTAAGCTAGAGCGTGGGTTCGAAGCACACCATCTATTCAGTGTTCTCCTTTGGTAAATGCCTGCTACCCTTTCCTCCCGTGCCTTCCACCTGCATTTGCCGTGCGACAGCATTGTGTGTGCAGCCAGGCAATGCAGAGAAGTTGATGCGCCCCAGCACTGCGGTCTAGCTTTGCAACAACTCGTTTTCTGTAATCACGCTGTAAACTTCCCTGCTTATGGAGGAGGCACTCTATGCAGCAGGCAGATCCCACCGAGGGGCTGAGTGGATATTCTTGAGCACATCAGTTTTGTACTTAGAGGAGAGCACAGTATTCTATTAATTTATTTTCCCCCCTGTAAGAACAAGATTTGGGACTTAGACTTTTTAAAATTTCTGTGACAGACAGAATTACAAAATACTCTGAGGGAAAAGTGAGAGGTGATATAATATCTATAGCAAAGCAGCAATGCCTGGGGATTCCAGACATCGCTTCCTGGCTTTACATTCGTGATTGCTCATGAGGTACCATGTTCAGTGCCAGGGCTGAGATCTTGTCCTTTGCAATGTCTCACAGGTTTGTTGAGGGAAGTGAAGTACTAGGTGCTATGAGTTTGGTGTTGTAAAACCTTTTGGATTTCTCAGAATAATTCTGTGCCTATTAATTTGGCTTATGTAGGTGATTTACAAGCTTAGAATACTGCTGCCCTTTTTCACATTTGATTATTTCCATTAGAGAGGAAATTGATCATAGCCAAGAACTTCTTTGGCACAAAATGTCTGGCAACTTCAGGCATGTTTGCAATGTCTGTGCTTATAGAGCCAAGCTCAGTGGTCTTTTCAAACATCAGCTTATCCAATATCTTTGTGGGTTTCTTGTCATTAATGTTTTTCTGGGCAGCATCTTTCTTTTCACTTCTGGATACTGCTTTTTTTCCATTCTCAGGCCTCTTAATTTACAGTCTCAAAAAAGCTGTTTCATTCCTACTGCTTGTGCTTTAGGCAGCTTCTCTTATTTCACTATTCAGATTCCAAGGAAAGGTTTAATTCTTCTTTATATTTTTCCTAAAGGGAGAGCTGCTTCCATGCCTATCAGCATGCCATAGCCTCTCACCTCTGCCATAGCAATAGGTGGAGATTGCTAGTAGTAATGTTCATGAAAGCCTTTAAAATTGAATTATTCAATGGGAAGATCACTGAACTTACAAACCCATTCACTGTCAATATCAATTAACTAATGAAAAGACTGGACATCTTACGTTGGCTATCAAGGAATTTTAGGATCTTTATTCAATCCAGTCAGAAATGCTGGCTGACCTTTGAGAAAGCAAAGCCATAGAGAAAACTCGTAAAACAAATCACAGGTAGAATCAACAGTAGGATTCATCTCCCAGGGCCTGGCCCAAAGTGTGGGATGTACACAGGTTATAAAGAAGCAGCATGGGATTAACATAGGCTTCTTAGTATTTGTGTATAGGCATATTTGAGGTAAGGTGTGAAATGCTGACAGCGCAATTCAGTGTCCTGGATTGCAGAACCATCTCCAGGCAGCTGGAAATACCACTGATACATTGGCAGCTCAGATACCACTGAGATGTTCTTGTAAATTAGCATGCACGGATTCAGTACTTAAAATTTCTACAACAGCATATTTTGTAAGAACTAGATCAAAGACCAACTGGTATCACTGAGCAGGAACTCAAAATCTATGAGTACAATTCAAAGAAATTAGACAAAATGTTCTGACAAAAGCATATGTTGCCAGGATTACTTGAAGATAGAAATTGATGCATTGGTCAATTAAAATCAGAGTATGCCAGCACAAATCCAGTAGATTTCTCTGTTCCCTTACACCTTCTTTGCTTTACCTGGCTGGGTGGTAGAAAATAAGCATCTACACTTGATATGCTCTGACCCAAACATTAACAGGACTGATAATGCTTCTGAAGTAGAAATAGGTAAGCAGAACTATTATTTTAATATAAAATCTCAACACACTGGCCTTTTTTGGACATAATTATGAGAACACAATGACCAGCCTTACACTCAGAGGAAACTGGGTCTGGAAAGGACCTCAAAAACTCATCTGGGTCATCCTCCTAAGATTCGTGCCAGATTCAACTTGGCCTAGCTTGTTCCAGGATATTTAATTAATCTGTACTGAAGAATCCCTGATGTTGAAGACCTCACATGACCTCACCTGCCTTCCCAGGCAGTCTCTTCTACTGCTCTCACTCTTAGAATGTTTTCCTTAATGTCCAGACCCAAACTTTTGTGCTGCAATTTTCTTTCTTGTCCTCCATACTTAAAACTGACCTTACCATAATGCTGGAGGGGAGGTGGGAGAAATGAATGAAGTGATTTTGGGGGTAGGGAAAAGCACTTTGTGTGGGTGCAGGTTTTTCTGGCAAAGCTGAGTTTTTGCAGGTACCATTTTTGTACTTCTGAGATGCTAGAACCGTCTCTTCCAGCTGAAATCTGCTCAAATAGGTACAACTGTCCTTGCAAACCACTGCCAGAACAAATCTTATCTAAGTACACATTCAGGTAGCGTCAAGGCTTTGTATTTTTGGCTTCACACAAACATTAATCTGTATTTAATTTGAGAGAAGTTCGGGGCTAATGTCCCATAAGAAGTGAGAGTGGCAGGTCCCTTTTGCGTAAGTCCTTTCGTTGTCCCGGGGCCTGTACTGAGTGGTATTTCAAGTAGAAATGTGTTAAGATGCTAAATATTGATAAAATGATAATGTGTGCATGACACTCACCATATCATGGGGAAGATGTGCTGGCCAGAGACGCTGAGGCAGAATCAAACTGTACTCATGTATAAATTTCTCTGGAGGATATTCCTGAGCAGCCTTAGATCCATCAGGATTTGGGAGAACTGGAGTTATCCTTCCTGCTGTGAATGCCACGTTTCCCCCTTCAGTTCTGGCTGAAGGGATTTCTAGACAGCACTGATGAGGGTTGTGTAGTTACACATCGTGAGGCCTAAGCAAAAAGTCCATTTTAACTCATGATTCTCGTTACTGCAGTTCAGTGGCTGGCAGAAGTCTTCGTGTCTGTATCCACATCTGCTTGTTTTGTGTAATGACACACAGAGCTTCAGAGCAGATGTTTATATTTCCAAGCAAGCAAGATGCTTATATTTCTCCTTCACTCTGCCCATTATATGTGGGCAGAAACATTCCCTCTCCTGTGGGTTTGCACAAACACTTTGTCTCTGGGTATCTTTGTGTCCAGATAGAGAATAAAGAATGCCCTAAGGAATGTAGGGTGACGCCCATTACACTGACATCAAGAATATATCTTTGCCCTTCTCACACTAGTCTGAGCTGAACCCATTAAAACATAATGATGTGCATATACAGCAATCTTGCAGTAGCTGCTGAGATGCTCATTTTTTCTGAGTCCTCATATTATTGTCTCACCATGTAAAGTTTGTGTGCTGCACTAGTCCACATTTTCCTGCTCTGTTTTTAAATGCTGGGAAATGTTTCTAAAGATGTTAATGTTTTTGAGAGCTCACAGACTTTGATTATTCAACTGGCCAACCTTTGGGTTATGACTCAAATGTTTCTGAAGCAGTGTTGATGGAAAAATTCATGGAGCTGCTTTTGTCTCCTCCCTAGAGTACACACTATCACCACAGTAGAGATCTGGAGACTGACAGCTCAACATCTGGAACGACGTCCCTACCAAACTCTCTGAAAGAGTATTTAAACCAGAGAATTCAGATGCTTAGATGCCATGAGAGAATTCTGTTGATTTGTAAAGAGCGGTCTTCTTGTGCTCTGTTTCTAAGTGTTTTGACATATCTTCAACTGGTATAAACGAGCATCGTTCGTGAAAAAAAGCTTCTTAAAAATTCTTGAGAATTTGGCCACATATCAATGAAGTTTTTAAGCCAAAAAAAAAAAAAAAAAAAGCCGGGCATATCAGTTATGTTTATCCTAGCATAGTATCTAATAGGTGTTTAGCTATCCTAACAGTACTATAGATTATTTTAGAGTTTGGGGGCTTTCTTTTAGTATTATAGTATTTTTTGATAAGTTGAGGCTATCCTTTTCCAACAACACCGGCATTTAGGTATCACTGATATCCATGACCCTTTCCTCAGTGCAGGACAGACTTAGCTAAGACACCTCTCTATTTTAAGGATCTAAAAATAACATATGGGGTCCATCTGCCTGGCATGCGTAGGCAGAAAGCAGCCTTCTCCCTTCAGCTACTTGATGTTATCTTCATCCTCAGGTTGTTATCCGGCTTCCTCTTAAGATCCAAAAATATTTGTTAAGAAACTAAAACCAATACCTTGCAGCAATTGTAGAGCTTCTGTAACTTTTTTCCAGCAGCTTTATTAGGATGAATTTGTGTGTTATCCAGTGCTTGATCTGGTGGCGAGTATTATGGAGTGGCATACTTCATAAGATCATTTTAATTTTATGCTGTATTTTCAGGAAACCAATTCAGTTTGCAGGTTGTTGGTTTTTAACACGTATTGAGGAAATGGGTGAGGAGTAACTGGGGCATCAATACACATTGAATTGTAGGTGTGTTATTAGATGATGTGAAAATCATTCCTGTTATAGAGTGAACGTTACAGCATCACTGCTTATCACATCCATTCCGGGATTTTTGAAGAATTCCCTGGTACTGTTATTTGTTATTGCCTGACAAGTACGGTCAGCATGGGGTAGGGTTATTTGTGCAGGTGGAGCTAGTTCTGGTACCCTTATTCATTGAAAGATAAACATAACTACTGCTAGAGTATGGATAGAGTTTTGAAACATTAAATAACACATACTAGCAAAGGGATGCTTTGCATCCCTGTAGCTTGGTCAGGATGCTCTCCTAGCATTAGCTTGTCATCCTGGTGAAATTTATGGTTTGCTCTCTTGCCACCTGCTGATTATAATTGAAGCATAAGATACAAACATTCTGTTTCTGAAATACTAAATAAATGCAATAAAGTGGCTTCTCCACAAATCATCAGCAAAATTCTAAAAAGCCCCAACACCTACCACAAAAAATGCTGAAATGTTTTAATTTTTTATGTCTATTTTTAGTCTTGGAACTGAACCAAGTGATTATTCCCACTTACGGAACTGTGCCGGATCAGCAAAACCTTCATACTCCTGAATGGGTGGGTACTTCTTTACTTTAACTATGACTACCTGTAATTTTTTCTCATATAGATATGCAACAGTCAGTAGCTGTTCCGGAAGACTAGCATTCCTTTGCCTTTGCAGCACATGCAGTTCGTCAGCGTGACTGAATCTGGGTTGCTCTATCTCTGTTTCCCTAAAAGGTACCTGAAGTCATTGACTCAGATGTAAAAGTGCAGGTTGACACAGGCGCTGGACTCAATTAAAAGTGACCAATATATATTCACTATAAACTGATACACACACATACACCTCTTCTCTATACATAATTTTGTACATGCATGTGTAGGATTTCTGTGTGTGTATGCAAGGATAAATAGTTATGAACACACCCTACATATAAACACACATACACTATAGAGTCCATACACAGCCAGGTATTAGTTGGCTGACATGTGAGTTCAGGACTCATTTTTACAGAAAGCCTGGAGACACCAAGAAATTCCTTACTCCAATCACAGATTGAAGTGACAAGAAGAAAAAAGGCCTGGAGGTGTCCATTCCTTTTATCCAAAGCTCAGGTTCCCCAGCTCGCCTAATGTTTTCTGCAGCTAACAGGCTTCTGGCTCTAACTCAGGATCTCCTCAGATCTCCTTTAGCATTAAGGGCTGGCCAGTTGACCCCAAAAAAGCCCTGCAATGGCACATGCTTTGTCAACCTTATGCCCAACTGGCATGCTGATACGTCCAATTTTCTTTTTTCCCCTAGAATGGTACAAGTGTGGTCTGCAGTTGCACAAGGAGATAGCTGTAAGCTTGGATTAAAAAAGGTGTAAAATCATATACTTATCCTAAATCTAACAGAGCAACTCCATATAAAAAAAAAAAAGCCTGTTCTGTGTTTCATTACTCTAATGACAGAGGTCTTTTCTATTCAAGCTACCTCTACAAGTGGATCAGTGTTACAGGAGAACAAGGCATAAAGAAACAGGACCAACAGTTTCAAGAATTGCTCGTTGGACCTATTAATTTTGAGCACCTAAGAGCTTCATGACAGTTTTCACATAGAGAAATCATTCAAGAAAGTACTGTAATGTGTCACCAAGTAATGTGAGCTGAAGCTGGTTCCCAGTCAGCCCCATCCAAGGCATCGACAGTTAAACTATCAGCTATTTACAAATAATTGAACCTGCCTGTGTGTTTCTTTACCACTGCCTACTAGATCCTGCTCCAGGAATGACAGCCTGCTACCACTGCTACCGGTTATCCCTTTAGCTGCACAGAGGAGGTCTGTTATGACTGTGGAGGTCCAGGTCCTGCTGACTTCTCTGCCCATAAGGAAATATGTTGTTTTCTTTATATGACTAGGAGAACATACAATACAATGAAGAGTGAACTAAAAAGTTAAAAGATGCAAATCAAGCATTCAGATTCAGGGGGTTGAATTAAGCCTGCCCTGTCTTATATGTAGATATTATGACTGGACATGTTTAGATAATTTATTTTTCAGCCTGGCCACCAGACTGAAAGCTATTTTGATTCATATCAAACTGAAATGGGAAATAATCATAAAAGAAAGAGACAAAGGATTTCTGTGGTGTTAGTGCATTTCGAAAGCAGTGTAAATGAAGGGATAGATTCACTGTTCCTTGCACCAAGGTGCACCAGAGCCTTGGGGAGCTGCTCTAGCAGCTTAGCTGGCAAAGTACTTATCATAGTTATGGGTCAGGAGGGTTTGTTCTTGCCTCTGCTGTAGGAAACAAATACCCAAAGCACCAGGAAATTACTTTCCTTCTGGGAGCTGGATACCCTCACCTCCCCTGCCCCTGTCCCAGTGTTTTGCAGCAGGGTATTCTTTGTTTGAAGCTGCTTTGGTCTCTGGAAAAATATTTAAACATTTTTTGGAGCATGAGGTGTAACCAAGAGCTTCCATTTCCCAACTGAGTGCCCTGACCAGGATGTTATAAAAATCCTTCTTAGCCTCTCTGTGGTTCAATGAAATTTTTTTTCTGTATTTATATGATGTGAAATAGCATCAAAACAGCTAGAATGTCATATACCTTGTGGTTAGAACAGTCTCCTCCGAGCAGTCTTGGTAGAATTTATTTTTATTTCTACTGAAAATCGACTGTCAAAATCAATTTTTATTTTTGGTTACTCATGTTTACCAGCAGTTGTAATTTCTGCTCAGTTTTAGCAGCATCTTTTCTGCACTGCTCCTTCCGAGTCAGGTCTTCCTTGTCGGCCGCTGGGCAGTTTCAGTGGGGTGGAGGGGCCAGAAAGACAAAATTGAGATCTACTGAGCCTGTCTGTGAAATGGGTGAGTGCTAACTGTAGCTAGAAATGGAAACTAAATAAGAAGCCTAACCTTAAACGATTGAATAGAAGGAAAGTACTGCACCTGTTGTCTAAACTTAAATCATGCTTTGCAGCTGGAAGTATTCTGGAAATTTGATTTGATTTTGCAAGTCATCCTGGAGTAGCCAGGACTAAGTTACTGGTTAATAAAAATGGTCCTGTTCTTCTCATTGTGCCGTCTCCAATTAGAGGACCACATGCTAAGTTTGCCACAAGATCCCTGCCTCATCTGGCACAAGTAGGACATTAATCTCCAAAAAGCCCAAATTCTGCGAGAATGTTGTTTGTAGTACTTCAGCATGGTGTAAATGTGGCAGGAAGGAATGTGCAGGGAAGGAATGAAAGGCTCTTACAACTAGAGAAACTCAGTCTGGTCCTAGATAATTGGATTTTATCCCTGCTCCTGCTACAGGGTTTCTGTGCGAGATTTGCAAAGTCACATCCAGCTTTTGTTTATTTCCTGAGTGTCAAAGGGGAACATCTGTGGCCCTGTTTGCATTAGTTCAAAATAGTCACATACGGACCTGAAAGTGAGTGCATTGCTCTTTGAAAAGAGAGAATTGCTGAGCTCTCTGGAAAGATGTCACTGTCCTGGTGTCTCAAGCTGGACCCCCAAATTTAGAAGACAGTCAACAGGTTTTAGCATTGATCTCTAGATACCTTACGTGATCACCATTAAAATGAGGGTTATACTGTTAATTTCTCTCCTGGGGGATCTTGTAAAATTAAACTTCTCAACATTTGTACAACACTGAGATTCTATGAGGAGAGTACCACAGGCATAGTCAGAAGGAAATCCCTATTTTAAGCATTCGGACTATTTAGATGAGGTGTAACAAAAAAAGGCATTGAATGAAGAAGATAATAAGGAGTATTCTGTAACTACTACAAGGAGGGTAGAATCATGGCATGTGGTAGTACAATTAAGTCATGTATCATAAACAGTATGTACAAGGAAGACAAAACTGCATAGACAGCATTCATTCAAGCCTTTTCCAGCTCTCAGACGTTTCATTTTGCAGTCTGAGCTGCTTTATAGGTAGATAGTTTGAATTTGGATGTAACAGTAAGATTTTTTTCTTGAGAGTCAACATCTGCAGAGGGGAGGATAACTTCTTCAAACTGTCTGTTACTGCTGCCCCTCAAATACAATTTCTGCAGCAAGAAGGCTTCAGGGAAGTCTGAAAGAGTGAATTTCCCAACTCCTGCATCCCAGGAAGAGATGGGAGGTGCTGAAAAGCAGGTTTTCAGCAGCGTACCGTCTTCACCTTTCTTTAAAAGTAAGTCCGTTTGGTCTCTCTCTAATCAGGAGTGACTGGAATTCCTTCTGCAGCCAGCAGCGACCTGACGCTCAGACAGGAAGTCAAGTGGGTGTCTGGTCCAAACTTAGCTCAGGGGACAAGGCATCCCGATGCCTGGCCGGTTACCAACCGCTTTCTGCTGACAGAAATGTGTGACTGTAACGACACCCCGTATTTTTCTACTTTGTCTTTAGCCTCAGTTTATTTCAGTTTGTTACACAGCAGAAATTTCTTTGCATGTTGAGGAAGTGGAAAAAAAACCCAACCCACCTTCTTCTGATTAAGTGCTTGCTAATAATCTCATTGTTGCTAAAAACAGAACTAAAACAGTCCTCTGTTGTTATTAGCAAATATGAGTCACAAGGAAAAACGTTAAAGACATAACAGTTTTATGGCCCTACGGAGACAGACCCACATTAGTATGTGATATGCAAATAAACTTATATCTTCCAGAAGTATCTTATATATTTTATATATATATATATATATCTTATATATATATATATCTTATATCTTCCAGAAGTAAATGCTTGTGTTGGTCTTAATGTCAGCGAGTTGTCTCTATTGGTCACTCAGAACATAAAGTAATAAAAGATCTTGTTATATAGCTGTGACAGTAAGAAGAACTTTATATTTCTGTAACATTTTCTTCAGATGATCTCAAAGCACTTTACAGATAATTATGTTTCATGATATCCTGGTAATATAATTTGTTTCCTTTTTATTTACTTGATTTGAAGTTTCCTGAGGCCTGTAGAGAGAAATAACTGTGCTCCTAAACAGGCAGTCTGAAATTTTCACCTACGTAAAACCCACAACTGAAGTGTAACCTGCGGGTCCCCTGCAAGACTGTTGCCGTGCTCCAGCGGGAGGATTTTTTGCAGGTACCTGTCAGCAGAGGCGATGTTACACAGGCTCTGCTCTGCTCCCTTGTTTCCCAGAACTGATTTATTCCCTGGCATGCTGCAGGAAGCTGTTTTGAGGCATATCTGAAAATTATGTGAGGTCGCAGACAAGTAGTTTATCCCTCCAGTAATGATTACATTTGGTGCTATTGACAGTCACACCAAAGGCTCATGGGGACAAAATAAAGCACTTTTATCCTTCCAGTTAGATAAGTCATTCCTGCAGAATTTCTTGTTCGTTAAAAAAAAAATCAGCTTACAATACTGTGCTTGTTCAGAGTGTAGTAAAGAATAAATAACTGCAATTCCTGAGCAGATATTTTTCTTCACGCTTGCCTCCGTGCTGCCCTTCCCACTGCTACCCCCACTGAATGTTTAACAATATAATGCCCAGAGAAGCCTGGAAAAGCGAAGACAGGTTTCTTCGTAACGCCACCATTTTTCCTCCCCTGGCGTGGAGCGTCGCTGCTGCCGAAGGGAGCTTTCCACTGGCGTGGTCTCCTTTCGTCTCCCGCCGCAGGCATCGCGTGTAGCCATGGCTACAGGAGCGCTCTCAAGAGTAAGACACGACAACTCCCCTCAGATCCCGGCAAGCGATCCCGGTTATCCGCGCGGAGGAGCACGCGGTAGTCTCCCTCCTGAGGAGCTCCGAGTCAAGGGGCTGAGGGTCGGGGCCATGATGTTGTCGCCTGAAGTCACACTGGTTACCTCAGCCTGCGTGGAGGGGCAAGCTTGTCCCCACGGCCAGCTTGTCCCTCCTCCAAGCGCCAGTCTGTGCCGGGGGCTGGGAGAGCAGATGCTGTTTACCGACGACTGCTTGTGCTGGATTAGCAAAGAGCGCGGGAAGCTCCTTGTTCCATGGCCGGAGTCGGGGAGGACGAAGGGGTGTGCGGGGCAGAGGGCTGGCGGTGCGATTGATGGCATCAGGGCAGCGCTTCCCAGCTCCAGCTGTGCGTGCGTCCTCTGGAAGCGAGGACCCAAGCAGTGGGTCTGTAGAACGAGGCATTTGGCGCTGAGGAGGTGGTGTCTGGGCTTTTTTTGGCTACCTCCAGTCTCATTCCTTGGAGCGAAGAGCCACTGATGCTCACCCGACCTGACCCTGCTCTGAACTGAAACGCGGAGGTACCCCCACGTGAACGTGGCCGTCCTGCCTCTAGGTTAGCCCACATAGGTGTAACCTAAGTGTTCCAAAAAGCTTTATCCACGGCCAGGTCCTCCTCTCCTTCAGATTCCTTCTGTTAATAAAGCAGCTAATACTTCCCCGACTCTCAGTGGTAGGCAAGCGGTTGATTGTACAGCACCTGGAGAGTTCAGAAGCGCCGCAGAGTATGTGCTAAATATAATTAGTGTTTTACAGCTAAATGTATTATATTTTTTTATTTATTAATGATGTTAATCAATATTAACCTGCTGTCCACTAGGGTATTATTATAATATTAGAGTGCACAACCGATTGCCTCCGTCAGTACTTAAAATGTGATTATGCCGAGGCTAAGAAAATTAGAAAGTGCAGTAAATAGACCCGGCATTTGTTTCTTCTAAAACAAAGAGGTATCAATGGGCCTGTTCATTATTTTGGGTTATAATTTGCTACTGATACTTAAGAAAAATTATGTATTGGAATTTCAGCCTCATTAACTTATGTGTCTATGCACACAAGCTTGTGTGCATTTGTATGATAATAACATTTGTAATACTGTCAAATAATATTACATATTTTTTAAAAAACAAACATTGTCTCAAAGGAATTATTAACTATAGAGTACAGCACATCTTTTCGGTTTCCAGTCTTGTTTTTCCCCTGGTAATTATATTGAATAATATATGATTTTTCATTACAAACTATCCAGTAGGGATTACAAGATACACCACACATCTCAGTTAATGTGACTGTCGGAACCTTAACTATTACATTCCCATTTGCATTTTACTTCTTACTTTTAATTGAGCTACATTTAATGTTACACTACAATTTATTTGTGTGGGTCTTAATCTTGATCTCTTAAGTATTCCAGCTTAATGAATCAATTCTTTATTATTTTATTGATATATAAAGTGTCCATGGATAGGTCAATTGGACAATGCCCTCGTGATTAAAAGCAATAGAGATTACATTTAAGAAGTTAGTTTCATAAGTGTGAACTTCTGTCTCTCTGGATTCATGCAGTCCAATATTGATTAATCTTTCAACTATATTCCATTATATATATATGCATAGTTTGAGACAGACAGACAGACAGACAGATAGATCTATAGATAGATAGAAAGAAAGAAAGAAAGAAAGAAAGAAAGAAAGAAAGAAAGAAAGATGTAGGTATGTGGTAACATGTGTATACTCATGTGGATGAAACCACGTAAGTAAATGCATGAGTCAGAATACTGATTAACAGGCAGTCTTTCATCTGGTTATTGACAATCCTGTTAAGCCAGTTATCACTAAGTTACATACTAGTTCTATAAGCTTAAAGGAGACTACGTTTAAAGGAAAAGTACTTAAACAATGAAGTTATGCAATCACAAATTATGATCAAAACTTGTTAGATCAAAACTTGATCTGATGTTTGCTGTCTGCCATTTCTTTCATTTCTATCCTGTGGATAGGTCATATAGGTAAAAGAGCTAAAAGCTGGAGTGAAAAAAACTCAAAGCTATTACTGCTTTTACACTTTCAAGTGCTTGAATTTCACAACTAAACTCTGTCTCTTTAAACAGAAGTTATTATAAATGCTGTTTCTAAGATTCAAAAGACAAAGAAGCCCAATTAAAAAAACTGGCTTATGCAGCGGCAACACTTCCCCTCCTTATTCATTATCACAAGGTTTGGGCTCTGCGTTTCCAGCATTGCAACACAGAGCAATTTTAGCCCTGGCCAGAGCCTGCTGGGGTCCCAGGGGAGAGCAGCGGCGGCGGGGCTGGGCTCGGTGCCTGGTGGGCTCAGTTCCCCTCACCCTCGCTGCTGCTGCTGCCCCAGAACCTCCCAAGCTGTCTCCCAACAGGGGCCGTTGGCTGTTGTCGATGCTTTCCTCCCAATGGGAATCTAGTCAACGTGAAATCATCGTGATTATATTTTAAATGAGACTGGAAATGGTCGCAGCAGGGCTGCATTTTACACCCATGGCTAGTCCTCAGCGGGGGGAAAACTTGTCAGGGTCAAGTCTGATTCCTTGATGGGACTATGCCAATGCTAGCTCTCAAGAATTTAGAAGAATTTCTGCGCAAGCCCATCTGTGACTTGCTTTGGGTGATACTCGGTGTCATTGTGGTCTGGTGATGCCATCTGAAAGTTTAAAGCAATTTTTTTCCTAAAACTTTCTTCACAGTGTGCAGTTGTATGTTGATTTGGTGACTGCCTAGGTAGTTGCTGAAAGCTAGGCCAGATTGTGAAACCAACATAGAATATACGTGTATATTGGCCTTATGTCAACGTGCGTGTGTGTGTATATATATATATGCATGTATGTATGTCAGCAGCTGCTTGCTGTCAGGTTTGTCACAAATCTCTAGGCACAGGTGGGATTCAAAGATAACTGTTCTAACCAAGAATCTGCTCAGACTGTTTGAAGCTACTAAGTTAACAGGACCTCTTTGCAGCAGATCCTAGCCTTTGCACATACAACATAAAAAAATAGTGAGGTTAAACTCCCCTGAGTTTATTTAAACTATGGAAATTTTGTCATAATTACGGGGAGACACATCTTGGTTGACTGTTTTGGCTCAGCCAATAAACAGTAACAAAATAGTCCACAGGGAGAGGTTTAGAATAAAACTCCTGGGAAATTTTGTTTTGGAAACACTGACACATGTGGTTCCTAAAACACTGTATGCTCCCTGGAACTGGAGTGCTCCTGACTGAAGACTGGCATTCTTCTCAGTTTTATCACAGTTGAAGAACAACCATTTCAGTCCACACTTAAGGGGTCTCTGACACCATAACCACATTTCCATGCGCTTTTCTGTGGACCGGACATCCCAAAGCTCCCCAAACTGGACCTGGCATCCGTCATGAAGTTTGGTCTGCACTGACAGGGAAATTTCAGGGATAGGTCATCTGGGAATCTATTCCATGTCCCCAAAGGCACAGCATGTTCAAGAGATTATTCTGGGTCATTTTGCCCAGCCTGATCCTGCCCTGGGCCACCCGGCATGCCCAGCCATCTGGAAGCCAAGGCTCCCCTGTGGTTCTCTATGGGACTCTTGCCACCTTTGGAGATCTTACCATCTCTAATGCAATGCCGAGTCCCATTTCAGACATTTGATATCTATCAACTTCAGTTGCACTGCACTCATTAACACCACGGAGGGACTTGGCCAAGTACCTGAGAGTTTGGTGCTCATTACATGACGATTCTGATAACGTTACAGCTATATATTACCTGAAAGAAGGGGTTGTTACATGTGACAGTGCCCTCAGCGTACTCTAAGAAACTACAAAATCATTACTCGAGGATTCAGGTTCCCCTGTCATCAGTGTCTGTATCGTTTCACACATGAAATAACACATTAAGATGTTATCAGTGGATATGACAATCTATCCTGCTTTCCTCCGGGGACTAGATAATGGCTTATGGATATATTAATCCTTTCGATTTTGGCATATATTATAACATAATGGATGTGTGGCATACAACAATGTTTTTTGGTTGCTGAGATGTTGCGAATGAAAAGGGAAATAAATCCACATAGGATGCGTCCATTTTGAGAGCTCATCTGCAGCCTGGTCATGTTCTTTGTTCTCTGGGCAATGATGGTTTTGGGTATTAGGGTCCATGAAATTACTGGGCTTTTTGTTTTGGGTTTTTTTAATTGCAATGATGCTTAAACTTCTGGCGGGTAAGGGGACAGATGGGAATGCACTAATTCTGAGAGTCCCATTAGGTAATAACATATCTTGTAGATAGACTATCTAACATTGTATCCATGATGACATGCAAATTTCTTGACAGATGCGTTGTTCAGGAATGGTGCTGCATCCCAATGCTCCTCTCATTGCCAAAAGCTAATATGCTATTTTTAAAGAACAAAATTAGGTCAAAGTTCTGCTGTTCTTATGTCATGCAGAGACCTCCCAACTTTTTTTCTCCATTCTACTCCATGCTACTTTTGTTGTCACTTTGGTGGTCTTCGTGTTATATGAGTCTGATGTGTTGAGTTTCTCTGTTCACTGAAATACTGTGTAACAGGAGGCAAGTAAGGTACCGACAAGTAAAGTTCTTCATATTAACCTATCCTACCTGCCTTCCAGGCTGATTTTGATGATAAGCCTGACTCCTTGTTCTTCAACGATGGGCAGCGAAGAATTGACTTTGTTTTGGTGTATGAAGATGAAAGCAAAAAAACGACTCATAAGAGGAGTGATCGTAAAAAGCAAAAGGTAAGTTATTTTCAGGATAAATCTGAATCATTTGTTGGGTGTTAAGAGCATAGGCAGGAAGGACAGTGCCCTCACCCAGAATGGCAATTGCATTGCCCTGTCCTAGGAGTACTCTTGGGAGCTGGGAGACTGAAGCCCACCAAACTGAGCAGGGAGCAGCGGTGAGCTTAAGCCAGCAGACTGATGTGTAAATGGGCAGAGCACTGCACATCATGTCTGTCAGCGTGTGCTAGGTGACCTCAGAGCATCCTCCTGGGAGGGAATCCTTCAGGAGATGTGAGCAGAAAAATGCTGGTGTCAGGTTCCCAGTTAGAATTAGACACCCTGATCTTCAGACTAGGGCAATATTCTGTACCTACAGTGATTGAATTAGGTCCCTAATGGACTTTGGTATTAAAATCAGGGTATTCAGAGGAACCCATAGAAGGAGGCAGCTGACCAGGTGCTCCAGATCACAGTTATAGCTGTTGACATTCTACCCAATAAAGCACCCAAGTCATTTATGGGAAATAACTGTATGTCACTTTACCATCAGAATTTCTCCCTGTAACACTCTGTCCCTTGACACTTCAACAGTTTGGTCCCCCCTAGGGACCTTGCAAAAAATCTCTGACTCAAGCCAGTGACTGCTTGATGCTTCTTAGCAACTATGAACGACAATCATAGATTATTTTTAACTATTATTTTTTAATTATTTCAGTAGTTCTATCAGTGGACTACATTCATTATGGTACCCAGGGCCACAAAAACAAGCTCAGCCATGCCACTGAGCTATTGTAATTGTGAACTGCTTGAGAAATATCCATCCACAGGATTGTAGTCCCCTTGGCATCTGCGCTTTCCCACCCACCCGCTTCCTTCTCTGATTTAGCAACTCTCCATGTTCCAGCAGCAGCCTCTGGTAGAGACAGTCAAGGACAAAGATAACACTGAAAGGACCTCATATGCAAATAATGATTTGCAGTTAGGAAAGAGAAGAGTAGGAGTAAAAAGGCCTGTACTAAGTTGGTTGATATTCATTACACAGTGTTGTTGTTGGCATTAATGGGGCAGCCATAAGGAATGTCGTTAGTAGGGTTTGAGGGAGTCCTGCAGTGGGTGGATGTTGCATTACACGTGATCACAGGATCAGCAATAAAAATTAATTGAAAGAGGTAATTGGAAACAAAAAGCTGCCCCTTTGGAAACAATTGTTTTTATCAATTAGCATTTTACATTTATGTTTTAATATTTGGCCATTGCCCAAATATACTTAAAAATATAATGAGTGTCTTTTCCAAACAGTGATGGAAATTAAATGTGAGCAATGGAGTAGTATTTTTAACGCAGCATTAATGTTAGGACATTAACCAGAATGAAATCATGAATAATTAGACCAGGAGATTGTGGGTAATGCGCTAGGTGCTTGCAAAAAAAGTTTACTTTCAAAGGTCTCAGTCCTACAAAGATCTGCAGCCACACTGAATCTGTGGTGTGCTGAGGAGGAAGCGGTCTACCTACATGCAACAAAGGTGAGAACGAGAGTATATGAGGCTAATGGTCAGACAAGGTGAAGACTGAGTGTCTGGAGAGCAGCTCTGTAGAAGAGGCCCTCATGGTTGTGGTGGACAGCAAGCTGAACAAGAGCCAGCTCCGTGGCCTGGCAGGAAAGTGGCCGACAAAGGCTGTATGGACAGAAGTACGGCCAGGAGATTGAGACGTGTGATTGGGGTGACGTGGATATGTCGGAAGGAAGCTGAAAACAGCAGTGATAGCAGTTTTCAGAGCCAGGATTTCCATGGACAGGGAGAATCTGAAGCCATAGGGGTACTGTGGAAGGTGTAGGCAAGAATTTTGATACTGGGAATGCATATGGTGCTGAAAGGGCAGTAGAAAGCATAGAAGGAGACAAGGATGAAGAAGTGGCAGTTACAGAGGACTTCCAAGGACAAGAACAAAGGATACAAGTGTGATGGCACTGAGCTGGAGAACTAATGTTAACTAAAAAATCCAAAGTTGGCCATGAAACAGACAAAACACTACACATAGGGTAAAGTACCAGAGGGCACTGAAAAGTGGAGGAAGGAGAAGAGGGAGCGAGGAGAGGATTTTTTTCAATGAGTCTGTCACATAAGCTGAAATGAGTCTCCTGGTCATAACCAAACTCCTGTGATACAACTCAGAAGTACTGGCTCCCTCTCTCTAGAGCCTCACAGACAGGTGTCGGCAGTTTAGAAATGCATTTCTAAATCTATTGTTGGAGGAACAGTCTTTTAAAATGTGAATGGATGTAAGCTTTCTAACTTTTTAGGATGGGATGGGTGCAGGTCAGCTCCAAGCACACAAACGCGTTAGTCATCTCAAAGACAGAGAGGTCCTTTGTCTCACTTGAGATCACTTGCCATGCAAGTGGAAGAAGCTGTATGTGCTGCAAATCTTCATTCCCTAAGCAAAGGCTGCACAGACATTGGCAGCACTGATAATATTTTTCTTCCTGTACCTCCTCCCGAGCGGGATGCAGGACGCTGCCTTGGGACCTACCTTACACTCATACTAGGAATGAAAGGAGAGAAACTGAGAAGTAATAAAGAAAAAAATGTGAATAGAATATTTGAAACTAAGGAACAAAACCCATATACCTTATGTCTGACATGGAATGGAAGGTGACATTTATGGTACAGTTTTGCATCCTTGGAATTCCAGGGAGAGAATTAACATTTTGGCCTACCACAGTTCCCAGAATGGTGTGGGGATGATGTTGCCCAAGATACATGCAAGTCTTATCAGTGTTGGCATAAAACCTACTTGATAACTTGTCCTACTGACACTCTTGTTTATTTGGTTGTATTTTTTTCTGGGGCAAACAGCTTCTACCCTTGTGATGAAATACAACCAAAATGAGGAGTATTGCCATTTACTATCAGCTTTAAATACTACAGACATCACTGTCTGTCTCTGATCAATGATGAACTGAAAATGCCAAATTTTATAAGCAGTATCTTGTGTAATTCAAGGTGCTTTAAGCCTGAATAGGTTCCTTGCTCCTGCTATTCTTTCTTTGACTCCCCTGACAGTTTTATAGAGCTATTATCCAGAGCTTTATTGTTCACAGAATTTGGAAACTCCAGCTTATTAAAGGATAGCAGATCCAGTGAAGTCTGTTCTCTCCTCACCTCACTGAGGTCAGCAGCAAGGTCTCCACTGGCCATGTGCAACATTACAGGTCTGTGAATTGTAGGGACCAGGAGCGTAGTCACTGAGACAAATTCTGTCTGATGCACACTGCACCCCATCTGATTGCATGACGTGGAAGTTGGGACAGAATTTAAATTGTCAGTGGACATCTATAGGTCTGCATATCTGAAGTGAAAAGTTTTGGGTGCTGCACTGAGTGGCTTTGTATGATAATGAGAGTGGAGGAGTCCCCAAACACTTACTGAATTTTGTCAGAAGGATTTGAAAATCAGACCTAGGTATCCAGTTTACTGGATTCAGAGAAACAGGGCACAGATCTACCTATTATTCTGCAACAAGAGAAGAATCGGGTCCTGGGACTATCATTATATTTGATTTGAATGGCTTTCTGTCCTTTTTCAAAAGAATTACATGAGTAACTGAGAAAATGGCCCAGCATTAAATTTATATTCATTAGCAGTATTCTTGGGAAAACATCTCAGAGGACAGAAGGAAATAACTTAACTAAAAGCATGGGGTTGATTTGGATAGAATGAACAAAAATACGGGATTCTGAAGCTCTTAGAGATGTGCAGTGGTGCTGTGCTTCCCTCATTTTCATGTGTTTCTGAAATCTGGTTTAAAGGAGGCAAAGTCAAACTAATGAAATGACATCCTCATGGAAGTTTCTAACATAATTTACAGATCCAAAAGTCAGCAGATAAGATTCATATATGCAACTCAATTCGAACTCCAAATGTTTTTAAGTCGGTATACAATTAATTTTGCAAGCACTAGCAAAAATCAAACTATCAGGAGCAGATTCCAGAAGCTGTACCTTGCAAGCAATTGAAATTCCTGCCCAAAGCATGTTTTTTAAACCTACAATTTATGTACCTTATTTGTCAGGATAGGTTACCATCAGAATAGAAATTAAGTATCACCAGTCTTTCCAGGAATGCTCCAAAATGCCAGTTTTATCCATTGAGGTCCTCAAGGAGCTCACTGTTGAAAGTTAAAGGGTTAGCACCAGAAAGGTGAATTCAAAATAAATCGATGCAGAATGTCATTCTAGTCCATCTGCTTCCCTCCAACAGAAACAAACAGAAAAACTGTCAGTAATTTAAGTAGGAATGTGGGCAAAACCTTCATTTCCAGCCATGAAGTAATCTGTGCTTTACAGATTTTTTTTCCAAATTAAATGAAAACTATAATTCACAGAGAATATTACAAGCATGTCACGCATCTTTTATTTTTTTTAAGTATGGTCTGACGGAGAACTCCAGCAGGGCTAGAGAAGTTTGTCTTCATAAGCAAACAATGAACAGTTCCTGCCTCTAGACTTAATTAGTTTAGATAACCAACACAAAAAAAAGCTTGGATAACCTTTCAAAAACTTAATTGTACTTCTCTCACTGTTTAGCATGTGTCATACCTACGGTGAGAGAACAATACTTGGGTTTACAGAAAGAAGGGTACCTGGGTGCCATTTTCTGCAGTGATTTGAGGCAGTAGAGGACGGCAGGCTCTACGTGCCCGTGGTGTGCTCAGCCGACCTACCCAGTAAGTCTGATAACGAGGACGAAAGGGACCTTTGACACTGGGAGGAGGGCAACCATACCAGCCCTGGTCTCTGCTGGATGGATTGGTTTTGAAGCAGGAACTCGCTGAAATAAAACCTCTGTTCCTGAGGCAACCCCACCCCAAATCTTTACTTCTTTGCTTAATGGGTGGAAGGAAGGATGCCAGAAGGATGGGAAGACAAATGGAAGGAGGGAGTTGCTCTGAAGTTACTGCATACATTCATAGGACCAGAAATGGGTCTTTCCAAACAGGGTGACTAGAAGCCACTGTTGAGAGCAGGGCTAGACTGCAGTATTGCCAGTTCTGTGTGGTCATGAATCAGGTTTCAGAAAATCACGAGTCTGCCTTAAAATCAGAGGGTATCTCAGAAAATATGTATTTGGAGTTCTTTGGGTTTACTTTTTTTGTGTCAGCCTTTATAGCATATTCTGCTTCACATTTTTGTGATTATCTTCAAACATAAGGGAAAGAAGCTTACAGAAGCAGAGCTTCTCAATCAATTAATTTCCTGATGCTGACAGCTGGGACTTTCAGGAAAGCTTCCAAACACCATCAAAGAAACTGTGAGAGTTGGCAGCTAATATTGATACAGTGATCCTCTCCTCTCCACCCCCTTTAGCTGATTGCCATGGGGGAGGCTTTGGGCCCCATGCTCTTTCTCTTACTGACTGTGATTTATCTGTTGCCTGTCAGGTAAGGCAGAGGTGGCTATTCAAGCACTCCTTCCTTGTTAGGACTTTTCCCCTGAAGCCACACAGATATTGTTGTGGAGAACTTTTCTCTTTGTGCAAAAGAAACTAACAAAGATAGGAGTTGGCATCCTTCTGTCACTGTAATCAAAGCAAGTGCTCCCTACCGTTTACGAAACACAGAGAAAAAAAACTGCTAGTGGTCTGCTACCAATTTCCAGACCCACAATCTTGTTAGTCTCCTCAGCTTGGCAAGACAGTCACCAGACATTGAAAGGATTATGGTGAAAAAGTAGCTCCCAAGACCTAACCCTCTACAAGCCTGTAGTACCTGGCATTTACTTACACTATGCTTTCACTTTCTTAAGATTGTATATGATTATACATTCCGTAGTGTCTTAGTCTGTTGGCTAGCCATTCAATCATCAAAATCTATGTCAGGTTTAGATCAGCAGCATTGCCATGATTACATTATTATTACAACTTAGCCTTGCAGGTAGCTGAACAAAATGCCGGATACTAAAATAAACTTTGGACAGTCTCCACCTTCCAGCCTAATAAGCTATCATATCTTTATGCTGTATTCCCCAGCCAAGGCAAAACCACTATAGACTCCTCTGGGTAAAAGTCTAGCTCCTCCATAGATCATCATGTGCATAATTCAATCATTTATATAAAATAGCAAAGCCCCTAATTAGCAAAGCCTCCCAGGGGCTTCGTTTCTCACTACTTGCATTAATGCATTATTAGAAACCTTAATATTGTCAACATTCCTCTAAGATTTTGAGGGCAAAATTAATTTGGGGAACTCCTTGGCATAATAAATTATTAAAGCAATCTGAATGGTAAGATTTAAAAAAAAATAAAAAAATAAAAATTAGACTTCTACAAATGAGAATTGCCCTGCATCCATCTTTGTGCTATTTAGGAAGAAATGAAACAGGTATTTAGCCCTCTGCCTTTTTTATTTGCTGAAACAAAGTAGAACTCAGGTTGAAATATTTTCATGACTCAGTATTATTCACCTTACAAAGAACCATGTGAATATGGAAGAAGCAAAGTGGTAGGATGAAATGGCAAAAGAGTTAATAGTGGAGTAACAAACAACTCCTGTGTTGTGTACTACGTATATTAATGATCTGGTAAGGGGTTGAGTTATGATATAACACAAATTATAGAGGAAATCATTATGTAGTTTACTCAGAAGCCAAGATGACTGTGAACCTTTAGCTTTGAAGGAGAATGGAGAGCACTATTACCTATGAAATGTTGAAAAATGCAAGGAAGTATGTTACTGCAAGGAAAAAACTCATTCAGATTTGGAATTCTAAGTTAGCGCTGTTAGTAGAAGGAAGAGACTTAGATGTCACAGGAAACGGCTATATTAAGTGTCCTCTTCAAGGTTCAGCTACCATCAAAATTCTAGATAATAGAAAGGATTACATATATACAATACGTTATAAATATGGATACTACATATATATATATATACACAGTGTTATATAAACAATGAAAAAATATAAAGAGCATTATGCTGTCGCCAATAAACAAGTGGATTAATGGGACATGGAGAGATACCTCTATGAAGAGTGCTATCAAAGTTTGGGATTGTGGTTTTATCTTGAGAAAAGAGAAGAATAAGGAGAAATGTGGTAAGTAGTGATGAAAGAAGAAAACTGTTTGAAAAATTTGGCTCTTCCTGTCCCTAACCTGAGAAGAAGGTAATATTCACTGGAATAAAAAGGCAGAAGATCCAAAACAGATCAAAGAAATACCTTCTAACAAAATACGACATTAGTCCATGGTGACCATTGCTACATGCAGGTGCTGCAGCTCAGAACTAATGAAGTATAAATGGGGTAGGCTGTTTATATTATTACTCACTTTTATAATTATTAATTGCAAGACTTGCTAGAGTTTTGGAAAAATAATTTTTTCTGCTTTGGGGACTTACAACAGTCTTTAAACATTAAAGAACTGGATGAAACTTATGTGGACATACAACTGGCCTGTTCTGTGGAACTCCTGAAGATTTTTGCCCTTTTTGCTGAAGCATCTGGGTTTTGCCCCCTGGAGTGAGTGGGTCTTGGGTCTAGTCCTGAAGACCAGTTTCCATGTACCTATCAAAGTTCCTAAGACTTTATCTAAAGGGTCGTTCATTGAATCTGGTCCTTCACAGTAGCAACAGGCCTGGGTCTTAAGCACAGATATTAAGGCAGTTGGTCTGGCTATAGAGAACCAGGTGACAGAAACCATTGGACCATTCTTCTTTTAAGTTTCTGTAGTGCTAGGTGCAGAATCCTTTAAGCACAGGGCACATAAACAGCTAAAAACTTGCCCAGCAGCATGAAAGCAATCAGGGAGTAAGAAAGCAGTATCACTAAGTGACTCAGAACCTTGCTGCATGCCTAGCTAGCCTGGTTCAGGAATAAAGCCATCAGTCCCCAGTGCGTTAATGTCACCTCCTTCTGGCAAACTGCTCACAGAAGCCCTCACCTGTACCCATGCTGATATTCTGACATGCAGTCTGTAGGCCAGGGAAAGCTGGCTACCCTTCACTTTTACATAAAGAAATAGCTCATTGGGAACTATCTGGTTGATTCACATAGCTTTTCAGTTGGATTACTTCACATGAAGTTTCAAAATTTCTTATAAATCCCTTATAGAGATGTATTTTGTATTTGGAGGGGAGAGGGGCTGCCTGTCTCTGTGGTTTTTGGGGGGTGGTCATGTGTGCAGAGAAGCAAATTTAAGATTGCAAAGACATTTCAGATTTTTTGTAACTTACTACCTGCCAAGTGCTGGTAACTGTGAAGTGAAACTAAAGTGATCCCTGAATTTCATCTTTACTGAGGAAAACTTGTCCTGTCCTTCTGGGGACGTTGAATGTTCCTAGAACAGCACCACTGACTCTACAAGTGCTACAGCTCTCGGCTTCTTCCTTTGGGGATGCTTATCCATGGACTAAAACGTAGAGGGCTACTACAGTTTGAACCACTGTGTGAACTCATACAGTTACTGTGAAAGAAGAATAAAGTTACGGGTTGCTGGAAGGAAAGTGTGATGGAAAGCCCTTGAGATGAAGACTTTCTAAAGGGCAGATCAATGGGGGGAGGGAGGCTGCAGTCAGTAGTCCAATTAATGACTAAAGGTGAAGATGACAAGTTTCAGGGGTAGCTGCTCTCAAAATTCAAAATTTGGGGCACATTTTTACCTCTGTAATATACCAGAAACTGAAAGGGTGAATTCTCCACAATTGCATTTGAGGGCAGTATTGCATATCAGACAAAAAAACCTGATCAGCATTAGTAGATAAGGCTGTACCTATGACCACAGTAGCTGTCAAGTAGGGTCTAGAGATAACAACCCAACGATTCTTTGTTTTGGGAAGCAATTCCATTCTTCTATGAATACATATTTATGAAATTTGGAACAGATATTTTACCGTCTTCAATACCTTTTAACAGAGGAAGAGACAAGTGTATGAATCAAACCTGATAAACAACGGCTTGCAACTTGAAGCAACGAGATCGGTGAGTGCTCTTCTCTGTGTGAACGGCTGTGTCTGAGAGCAAAGCTGCCCCTATGGGAATAAGGAAACCGGGTATATGAATTTACTGTAACATTTCTCTCCTCTCAGGAGAAAAAGGCCCACCATTTTTCTGTCAGTAGTGTCTCTGTGATCTGATGCGAAATCTTTTAAACTTTGTGTCTGTTCCTTCCTCTGCAAAATAAAAGTTGGGAATCTGGGAGATTACACAGGTTGTGTTTGCTCAGCGCTTGGAAGATAAAAATTACTGGCTATACTCGGAGGAGAGGTTCTCCCCCCACTTTGACTCTGTAGGACGTGTGGGAAGCCAGTGGGTGTCTGGGGTGGAACACCCCTGCCAGAAGAGCAGTGACCCTACTCCCCGCAAGGCCTGGCACACCGTGCAAGCAGTTGTAACTCTCATGCTTTGTATATTTTGGGCTGTGATGTCGCCTGCAGGCAGTTCAAGAGCGCTGTGATGATGCACACCAGCTGCCGGAGCCGCTGCCTCTTGCAGGGAGGGTTGGGGTTCCTCAGAGCCCCCTTCCCTTCCTGCCCTGCAGGGCTGCAGCGCTCCATCCACGTCCTCCTGTCCAGGAGAGTCACCTCCAGTCTAAATTGGTTGTCGTTTGGTAGTCTTTAGTGAGCTCCAGAAAAGGTCGCTTTGCCTCTTCCTCCCAAATCAGACTCAGAATCCAAGGCATCAGGGTATTTATTTGATTTCTGCCACGAGGGCTCCTGCTGCACATCCGAGGATGCGGTCTGGCTCTTCACATTCGCAAGAAAGTAAACCGTTTGCTGGAAGTCTGTCGTGGCCCTCTTGCAGTTTTCAATAGTTCTGCCACGATCAGGACTGAAAAAAATTTTGAAACTGGAAATTTCCCCAGGCTAGATCAGATACCTGAGCGATGTTCCTGAGCCAACGAGCTTCATCATGTAATTTCACGAGGCTGCGGCTCACTAACGCAGGGCATCAATAGAAGGTCTACAGGCCATGCGTAGACTGGAGACAAGAGTAGCTGTCAGGGTTCCTGCTGCCTACTGGTGCTGGTTTTGGCGTGCAACTGGGAGCAAATGTGCCCCGAGCTGTCTTTCCCAGCAGTCTTGGCTGATTTCCCTCTCCCCGTTCTCCCTGTGAAGCTGGGAATTCACGCTGCCCAGGAGCACCCGTGGGTGCCTAGCCTGCTTTCATCAAGTCACGTCACCCTGGGGTTGAACTTGAGCTGCTGGGGAGTTATTGGCAGCTCCAAAGCCACAGCTGCCCTGCCAGGCTACACGTACAAACACTCCTAATTAACCCGTGTGGGAGAAGTGTTGTTAAACTTAAATTGCTTTGTAAAATACTTTGCAGAGTTGTAAACATTAAGCATTAAGGGAACATTTAGCTGTCTTTTTTAATATACTTTTATATGCCTTTATATGCTCGAGTGTGTCCACCTCACGTCAGTGCTTTTACAGAAGCTAATGATGTATTTGCTAAGATGGACAATGAATGCATCTTTGAATAGATCATCTATGAGATGTAAAAAAAAAGAAAATTCTGGATAGTTTAAGAACGGTTATGAAAAATCTTTGCTTTCATTTCCTTACACACGTATTTTCAATATTCTTTCACTTTAGGTTTTGGATGAAAAACTTATTTTTGTGAAAGTGCATGCACCTTGGGAAGTGCTGTGCATGTACGCCGAGGTTATGCACATCAAATTGCCTCTGCAACCCAATGACCTGAAAACGCGAGACTCAGCTTTCAACTGGTTTAGTAGACTCTTCAGAGTGGATGAAAATATCATCAAACCCGAGCAAGAGTTTTTCACTGCCCCTTTTCAAAAGGAACATTTGTCTAACTTCTATATTCAAGACAAAGACACATTTTTCAATCCTGCAACTAGAAGCCGAATTGTAAGTCTGTGGAGTATTTCTAGCATTTAATCTTAAAAAGAAACGATTCCTGTAATCAAATCAGTGCAATTACCTTCACGAAAGCATCCTGAAAAATTAGAAATATTTGGGATGCAATAGTCCTGTGTTATTTATGAAGCAGTCTGGGCAATCCAGAAGGAAAACATACCTTACATTTGTCCCATTTATGTTCCACCTGAATTTAAAGGAGGGATTTGAATGGTTCATATATCCAGTGCAATTAATTTTGTCTGCACCGCCTACCCTTTCCTGACTCAAGTAGATGCTGAAACAGGCATAGCTGTGTATGATTACTTCCAGGTTGCAAGAGACACAAATATTTTCTAAATTTCAGGTTCATTTTATCCTGTCCCGTGTGGAATATGCAACTAAAAACAACGTGAAAAAGTTTGGCATTAACAAATTACTGGACACAGGAATCTACAAAGCGGCATTTCCCCTTCATGATGTAAGTCCAGTGCTTGTAACTAAAATGTATTTTGAAACAGAGGTCTGCACTGTTTCTATGGGGTTTATATCAAAAGATACAAGCACTATTGATTGCCTCACTCCTTGACTGGTTGTTATATCCACATATTAGAATAGGACACAGTTTGGCTAAACAGGTTTTCTTCCAAAGCACTATTGGTTAAAAATGTAGCTCCGTAACTGAAAAACAATATATTTCATTTAGGAGGTGTTAACCTTATATTCTCTGGGAGATGTAGTTCAGTAAAGTGCCTGGCCTGAGTGATCATTCCCATGATGCACTGTATCATCGGTTCTAAATCAATTTTAACATTGTCTCTTTTTTCATTATTAAAATTCCTGTAAAATATCAACATTGTTAATAAAGATGTAGAATACAAATCTCATCTTAGGATGCGTGAATGTCTCACACAGTGGGAAACACTCCCACAGTTCCCAAACATGGTGACATATGTGCAGGGACACTCACGTTTCTGCAGGAAGGCTCTGTCTGGCCAGTCCAACACCTCAGAGGTAGTGTCAGAATCGTCTGGAGAAAAGTTTAACTAGGTTGAATTTCATCTTGCAATAAGATGCAAGCTTTTGTACCTACACTTCTGAAGCTTTTTAAAGTAGATCATTTAAAAAAGCAAGTTATCTGAAAACTGTTTTGTGTACAAAGGCTAGCAATAGCACAGAAAAAGAAAATGAAGGAGGAAAAAAAATCAGATTTCAGAATATTTGACTAAGGACAAAACTCCATGTGAGGCTGCAAATGGGATAAAGGAAGCAAAGACTGCATTATATATTATATACCCACACCCCCACACCTCCTCCCCATCAGAGCCACCGTTCTGTGTCTGAGGTGTGTTCTGTTGAGGAGATACTGAGAACATGGGAGGTCAGGAATGGTAACTGCTTCAGCTGTTTGGACTCTGCTTAACATATTCAGGAGGCTTCCAAGGATTTCAAGGAAATCTTTAAGGCAGAATCAAGACAAATCATGTTTTTTGTAAGTGACCCAAAGCTTTGCAGGGTAGAATTAATAACATTGTGACTATCCATTTTTAAGGTTTCCTTTTAAAGATTTAAAACCTGCCTTGCAGGCTATTTCTATCATGGCATGGGGAATTTGGAGTCGGTATGCCTAGTAATTAATGACTGTCTTTTTACACAATTAAAATTATATATCACAGCTACTGTGAAAATCAAAAGTAGCCTATAGATTTCTACAAATGTCACTTGTCTTCTTGTATCACAGATATAGAATGGAAAATTCCCTCAAATAAAATAGGCTTTATTGAAATAGGTTTTCAAATAACCTAGTAAAAAATACAAGGATTATCTCCATGTGAACTCTCTTTTAAATTTAAAACAGAGACTGGAAGCCCTGGATTTATGCGTCAGACTTTCCAGCCTTCATTCTAGTACAATATTATTTTGAAGCAAAGCATGTTAGCATGTTAGAGCTACTTAAAATCAATTTTAATTCAGTCCTGTGCTCTAATTAGAATGGATCCTTTCCTATTTTCTATGCATAAGTGCCAAGACGCTGACATGTGCTTAGATTTAAGTTCATTATGAGTCTCTGTTATTTTCAGCTCACATATGTAAAGCGTTTGCTTTAGCATTAGGTGCCTTTCTGACAACCTTTATCCTGAATCCTGGTGCACTCCCAGAGCTGCCTTCCTGCTCCTTTTCTGGCTTGCAGTGAGACTGGGCAAAAAGGCTATTCCAGACTCTGGGTTCATGGCACGGGGTCTGCAGAGATGAGATCCGTGCTGCTTAGATTAACGGTATCTTCTTCCCACGCTCTTTCTGTTTTGCAGTCTAGTTTTAGGCACCTGTCAACCGATCCTGACTGCCCAAGTGAACGATATCTTCTCTACAGAGAATGGGCTCATCCTAAAAACATTTTCAAACTGCAGCCCCTGGACTTCATCAGGTTAGTGTGACCGAGGCTGGGCTAATGCAGAGGCAACTAGGAATTTACATAGCAGGTCTGGTTTTGGGGACATCAGAGCGGCACAGCTCAGTACTGAGGGCAGGTACATACATCCGCACCAGTTCACGCATGTAAGCATACTTTGAGCACAGTTTCATGATAAACCAATTTATGAAAAGGCAATCACTTAAAATTTTTCTTTGCAAGGTATGATCTTTCTCTCTTTTTCCTTTTTTTTTCCCCTTCCTATCCTCTTATAAAAGCATAAAAGTGGTGATAGAAATACCCAGCTGTAATACTTCTGCAATCACAAAGTTCAAACTGGAGGAATATGACCATATGAATTGGCACAAAATGTCTGAAATGAAGAGCCATTTGAAACAGAAATGTGAATTTAGTAGCATTTCAGAAAAAAACCTTTACCTCCACAGGAAATACTATGGAGAAAAAATTGGAATCTACTTTGCTTGGCTGGGGTTTTACACTAATATGCTGATCGTGGCTGCAGTTGTGGGAGTTGGCTGTTTTCTGTATGGATGCCTGACAAAGGACAACTGCACATGGAGGTACCTGATCAGGCCTATTTTAATATCACGTGCAATTTTGATCAGTCCCCTGCAGTGGGGAACTGTACGGGGTTTGCAAGGCACTGCATAATAAAAGAGGCAAAATGAAAGAGCCGGAGAACAACAACAGCTATGGATTTGAAGGTAAACACATAAAATGTGGGATAGAGGAATAATGGATGTCCATGGACCATTACAGTGGGACACATCTGAGAGTTTGTTTTTTCAGCATTTTCTTTATATTTTGCACTAGGTTCACCACACCTAGGGCAGCAACACGAAGAAAAGAGTGACAGTTCGAAGTCAAAACAAATTGCCATAACACATCTTTTTCACTGCGGTAATGCTTAAAGGAGATACCCAAAGACCTCAATAAAACCCCCAAAATTTCTTCCCTCTCTTTTGAGAGAAGAAAACGGGAAGAACAACAGCACAGAGGGCTTCAGCTGCCCAGGATACGTTGGGAGGAGAGGCACAGCCGTGACACAGATTCCCTCACCAGATCATGCCAAAATTCAACCATGGCACGACCCAGGGAAAACCGCCTGGGTCACTGTGCCAAATCGTCTACGGGCCATCACACTGTGTACCCCCTTCAGGCAGGGTGTTCATCTTTATAAAATGTGCTGAAGGGCTGTTCCGGAGCTCTGCTCCTGTGGCAATTTATACCCATTTAGCCTTATGCCAGTATTATCACTTAGTTAAATAGTTCATCTCCCTCCTTGGTGTTTACCCTGCTGATGTATTTGTAGAAAGCAATTACATCACGTTTCAGCCTCCACCACACTAGGTTGGTGCGTACTAGTTAGATGGCAACTTTTTTGCCATCTCTTAGGAGGTAGACCTGCCATGCCTTGAATTACCCTAGCAGCCCAACTCTGCATGTTTTCCAGTCTGATCCTCTTTAGAAGACCACAGGGACTAGGTAGCCATTTCAGTTCTGCAGGTCTCCCTTGCTCTGGTACGCTCTTCCTTCTCCCCTCACTCTTGCTATGATAGCACCTGTGAGCATGGAAGTGTGGATTTCCTATTAAATAATGTGAGATCTTTGAAGAATTGTTTTATTTTTAATGTGAGCAGTTCTGAGAATTGCCACCACGTACAATGGCTGGAAATTATTCTCCTCCCATGTCAACCATTTTTGAGATGAGGACTAAGAATGGAAATGGGGATGTGTTGCTGGGGTGGGGAGGGGGGATTCTTGAGAGATCACTGGTAAATTATTTCTCAATTCCCTGAGATTATGTGCGAAAAAGGACTAAAGAATTTACTGTTGGTGAGTGACTGACTAGTTTTGTTTTTAGCCAAGAAGTATGTGATCCCAACATAGGAGGTAATATCATAATGTGCCCTCAGTGTGATAAAGCGTGTACCTACTGGAACCTCACCATCACCTGTGAATCATCCAAGGTAACTACTTTTACAGCTTATAGACATGCTATTGAACTTTAGTTGCAGTTTCTCTAGTACTGCATATAAAACAATGTTGTTCCTCCACTAATGTCCTGCAGAATTGCTAGAACTGTGCAAATAGTTGTGTCTTTTGATACAGTGACTGAACTTTGAAAAGTAAAAACAATAATCACTCCACTTTGATCTAAGATGAAAAAAATGTGGGTTTTTTATTTCACATAATCCCCAAATATGTGATATGGGACTAAAGGGGGTTTTTAATCAAAAATTAAACACTTTGGTTTCATTTGAGGGTACGTTTTCCTTTGGGGGCGGGGGAAAGAAAACCCACATTCAATTATTAAATCAGTAGCTCTGAATCGATTTTGCTAAGGAAATGTTTAAAGCATGTTTTGACATTTCTAAATTCTGCCCCATCCCTCCCCAAAGAAGTTATCTGGATCCATGCCTTGAATTTAACCTGTGTTGTCAAGCAGGAGACGGGTACATGGAGAGGCTGATGTGGGCCGTGACAGAAGCTGTGACACAGCCATGTCCTGTTAGATGTGATACAGCCAGACTGATTTGGTTTTATTTTATTTTAATTAAAAAATATTTAATTATACAAATGATGTTTCAAAATCAGGAGAACTGAGTGCTAATTCTCCCTCACATTGATAATTTGTGGTGTTATTTATTTTTTATTAAAAATTTAAAAAATTAATTAATGTTGTTTATATTTTTAATTCTGGGCTTTGCATTTAATTTCCTTAATTTACTGGAGGATGGTGTACGTTGACAGAAACTGAGGAAACCCTATCAATAAAGATTGTTTATTAAACTACATAAAAGCTACGAATCAACATGTTCAGTAAGCAGCTTCTGTTCTGGGTCAGTGTAGAAGAAAAAAAATGGTCGATTATATTTTAAGCCTTTTTTTCTTTTCCATTTTTCCAGAAACTCTGTATATTTGATAGCTTTGGAACACTGGTGTTTGCAGTATTTATGGGCATATGGGGTAAGTCAATTTCAACAACTGTGGTTTGTCATCTAATTTTGGCCAAGCCTCCAGCATCAGCCAAGAAAACATGGATAAATTTGCAACAACTTCATTTTCTAGCACTCAGGAATTCACTAGTAGGTAGTTCCATAGAAGATACGTACATTCACAGGAACTCTTTTTTAGCAGCATAAGAAAACAGAAAATTGTAGAACTTAAAGTTGTTTTTCAGTGTCTGTCTCCATTTGATTTGGAGAAAAGTCCGAGAGAAGTGATTAGAGCTGCCTCATGTTCATCCAGCAGGAGCCAGCCACATGCTTAAGTATATCTGGCAGAGGAGCTGTTTTTTTTCCAAAGCGTTTTGGAGCTGCCTGTGCCTATTAACAGCTGTGTGACTGTGCAAGGCAATTGAAAAATAGTCATTTATCATGTTTCCCAGGAATTTTTTCCTCCTGTCTTTTTTTAAGAAACTGATTGTAAAAAGTGTAGTAGTTACAAGCACTAGATTTATCTTTTAGCAGAGAAAATGTATCTGAAACCAGGATGTTTCCCATGGGTGAAACCACTTGGTGCTGTATTCAAGGCATTAGGCAAGGTCTATTTTCCCAGAAATGGTTTCATTTGTTCATATTATGAACTTTGTTAACTGGCTTTTATTGCACTGTCTTATCCAGAAATTACCAAAATAAGCTCAACATTAGTTCTGTATACAGGACACTATAGAGAAAATAACTCATGTAACGTTTTGAATTCATATGTAGGCTGACAAGAATACATATTTTGCTTTCTTTGTAAAACACATTGTATTTTTATTTTCCAATGATGACCTAAAGTGCTTCAAAATAGCTACTGCTTTAAAGAAATATAAGATGAAACATATCATTTCAAAAAGAAGATTTCTTTCAAAATATATGCTAAAATCAAAATACCAGTAGGATATTCTCTAAATAAAAGAAAATTAGAAGTTTGATACTAATGTAATCTTCTCCTGTCATCTGAATAGTGAATTTATTTGCAATTTGCTTTTTAATTAAAATTGTGTTTCCTGTTTTGAAGAATGGTTCCAAGAGTAATAATTACAAAGTTAAGCTGCGTGGTTATAGTGATGGCTGCAAGGTCTATTAGTATTCTTGTCATAAGTCCACTATATAAAGAGGTGAACTGTATTACAGAAATTCAGTCAAAATTGTACTGAATCCAAACGACCCATGGTCCTGGTGCAATTCCAGCTGTAATTTTCATCTTGCTCTAATACTTTTTTAGACCTCCTGGTCAAAAACAATTAAAATAATATCAGATTTTTAGATATATTATTGCATCATTATCATCAATACACTTTTAATAATTGCTTTTTTTAGTCTATTCCCTTCAAAGGTCTTAAAGGACTATAAAACACCAGGGAATTTGGCCTCAGGAATTAGTCCTCTATACATTAATGCTCTGGACCAACACTTCTGCCACTTCTCCCATGATGGTATGATTAGATTGGCAAAGGTCATGAACAAGAGGCAGCTTCCACTTCACTTGCTGCCACCAGTGGATCCCCTCCCTGAACAAGATCAGTTAAACAAACAAATGTTCTCCAACTTTTCAGCCCTTGGTGACACAGCTTCAGAGGCAGAATGCCCAAGCCATACTGAATGGCAGTGTTGAGGGACACGCAAAAGGGGACACCACAAATTACCAGTGTGAGGGGTAATTAGCACTCGGATCTCCTGATGCTGAAACGTCGTTTGCTTCCACTGTTAAAAAAAATGCTGGTTCAAAACAAAAGGCAAATGTCAAATCCAGTAGCCGCTCCTTCCCTGCTCTGAAAGACACAACTTGGCTGCTGGCTTATTTTAGCTAGCAGAAGTTTTCTTTGCATTGGGGCTGAGAGAGCTGTCCCCATGTTATGTGCCCTTCTTTCACTGTTAGCACAGAGGCTATCGCAGAGGGAAGTCCTGCACTTCTGGATTTGCAGCTGGAGCAAATCAGTACAGCCTGTAGCTTCCTGTGATTTGGGCTGGGCAGCAGTTTCAGCTTTATGGACGACTAATCTTGCTCTGCAGGAGAAGGCAGATGCGATCCTCTAGCCCACTGCTTGGAATGGCCTTTGTGCTTCTAAGCATGAAGTAGCAGAGAAGTCCTGGTGAAAGAGGCCCCTGAATAATCAGGGGAGGAGGGTTTCCTAGGGTTTTGCCCGTGTGCAGATGCCAAGGACGTCTCACAGCCCAGCCCATGGAGTTTTCTCGTTTTTAAATGCTTCAGTTTGGGGTTCATTGACCACACCTGATTTTGGAAATAACCTTTAGTGTTTGGACTTGTAACCACATGCCATTGGTGTTTCATCATTCAGGATAAGGGGCCAAACTAATAAAAAAAAACCACTTTCAGGGTTAATTACTCCCAGACAATGGGAGTAATGAGGAGTGCAGGGATGGGATACTAACTCCTCCTGGAGGCAGTGCTGCAGATCCACACCACTCAGTCTGAGGATGCACTGTCGTCAGTAAAAAGGTATCTGGGTGTACCAGGGAGCGTGGCACTGACACCCGTTGTCCTGAGCCTTCTCAGCTGGGTCTGTCGTTGCCTCTGCCGCCAGATCTGCCTGCTTCATGTCTTGGGACAAGGTAATGAGTTTGGCTGGGTTCATGTCTAGCCAGTACCACGTAGGCATCTGTGTACTTGGTGCCCCGGCGCTTCCAGTTGTAGGAGCACACACAGTCCAGGGAAACGGCTGCCCAGCCCAGAGAGTTTCTAAGCTCCATGCCATGCAAAAAGAGCTGCAGCCCCTTCAGATTCCTGCTAGTGAGGAGGAAAGGCAGCTGTGTTTAAGCAGCTTTACCTGAATCATCATTGGTTCTCGTAGTCTGCAAACTGATAATTTGTCCACACAAAAATTGCAGACCGAATGAACGTGAGCTTCTCCCTGTGGCAATTTTTGGCATGCTGAGTTTTTCTTTTCTAGGAGTCCTGCACTCTCCAGCATTTTGTCTTCACCTATCCAACCAACTTGATTTCTTATGCACCCCATGATAAACTTTTTCAAAAGCAGTCTATAATATGAAATCCGAAGTGGCAGAAAGCAAATAAATGTATATGCATCCTTCAGCATATGCTTACAACACCGTTTACCTCAGGTTTCTCTTATTAAATATATTCTCTTATTCTCTTATTATCTATATATCCAAAGCAATAATTGCATAAAGGAGTAGATCCAGTTATTTTCACTATTGCATTAGCCAATAAGGGTTTTGTTCCATGTCTGTGGAAAGCTGTATGGAAAACTGAGCCACATGTTATAGGCCAGGGGTCAAGCAGTGTCCAACGCTCACATGGTATTGCTCACTCTCTTTATCTTCTGGATAGTTACTTTGTTTTTGGAGTTTTGGAAGCGGCGGCAGGCTGAACTGGAGTATGAATGGGACACAGTTGAGTACTTAGAGCAAGAAGAACAAGTTCGCCCAGAATACGAAGCTCGATGCACTCATGTAGTAATGAATGAAATCACACAGGTAAGGAATATTTTGATAACTGGTGATGGCTACTGCAATAGACATGTTGTGAGAGGACACTATGAATGTGGTGAATCTGGACTAGAGCTGTATAAATCAGCAGTGCTTCAAGGAGAGTTGATAAGCTGGCCTGGAAATAGTGAACTTATAAAGTACAGATGCATGGCAGGGAATTTATACCTAACTGTAGGCACCTTAAAGTAGTTGCCTGTTTGAGGAGGTTGCACTGCTGAGGTTCCTGTGTCATAAATAAACAGAAGTAGGCATCATCCCCAGCTTAGGAGACTAAGTCTACTTTATTAAATCCCCCAAGAAATGATTCAGTGTTGCTGCCAGAGGCCAAGATCACAGAGCATTTGCTATCTTTGCCTAAGAATGCACCAGGAAAAAAGGGTGAAATAGAGGGAAAGTCATTACATTATGCATCATGCCAAGACTGTTTTTTTAACCAAAGATGTTTCTGTTTGAAACATGTATAAATAGGTATTGTTGCTAAGTCCATGTGGATGCAATTACGATTAATAACAGCAAACTCACAGGGACAAGGATAATCCTCATTTCAATGAAATAGGATTCATATTTATGAGGATCTTAGTTTAGATCTCTATTTATTATACATTTTGAGTAGCTTTAGCTTCAGTAGCTCACTCCAGTTCAGCTTCACTTTTTATTATTCTCTGTCAATATATTACTCTGGCGTTTATCTGATCATTTGCATTGCTTTCACATTCCATCCACATTATACTAATGTTTATTAGAGGGCACTTGTAAAGTTTCAAAATTAACTGCCATGGTTGAAACTATCCTATATAGATCTTCTTTTTATATCTTGTACTACAAAAAACCTGGTTCTGTTTAAAAGCTTATAAACCTATGCCTCCTTTAATGTATAAAGGCATAGCTAGAAAGTTCTTTTCAGACAGTTCAAAGAGTGAAGAATATGCTAAAACATAATGATCTTGATCCTCAAGAGATCCTATAAAGACTCGGTGAATTTTCACACCACCATACTGAGGTACGCATTTTTCCTTGGGAAAGCCATCCCATTGTTCCCATGGGGTAAACTGGGAAATACAGAGATCGGGGACCAAAATCTTAGTGCCTGCTAATTTTAGCCAAGGAGGTTTCAAAGATAATGACCTTGGATGCCATGGTCAGCAGAGAAGGATGCGTCCATTAAAGAGGACTATGCACCGTGTCACAGCTGAAGTCAGTGAGAGCTGAGGACACTCAGCGTCTATGGAAGTCATTTTTATCTTAGAATGGGCAACAAAAAAAGACACATGTAAAGGCAAGGCTTTTGACATCATGAATAAATGTGAGTTTCCAGGACAACAAAGCAGAAAAGGAAACAAAACCAGAGAATTCTTTCCGTTTTTCTGCCCTCAATATCATAAAGGGTTTAATTGCAGCACCCAAAAAATATGAAGAAAAGCTTGGGTGCATCCTTGATCTGCTTCTAAATCTTTTACAGCAAGAAGAACATGTACCATACACTGCCTGTGGGAAGTGCATAAGGATGACTTTCTGTACAAGTGCAGTCTTCTTCTGGGTAAAGTTCTCCTCTTATTCTTTTACCTCATGAATTCAATTCTCTAGTAAGTGTCTAAAAAAAGATCCTCCTGAACTGAACAAAAGGTAACAAAGGAACAGGTTCAGTTGGATTTCCATCTGATGCATAATCCAAGCCTGTAAGGTATGGACCCACATGGAGAAGGTAGCTGTAGTCACCGAATACTCATTAGCTTACAGTCGACAGAAAATACGTCATAATATTCTGCAGTTGTAGCTTGTGAGTTATGCCTGTGAATGTGGTCCTCTTCCCTCATTATTTGAAGATAAATGTCTTGCTTTGCTTTTGGGGGTGGGGGGGTGGGGGGGGGGGGTAGGGGAAAGACTTTGGTTTATATGCTCTCCTCCCTGCCAGTTTCTATCCTACCTGTTCCAGCCATTTGTTTCAATATCGTGTCTCACAGTCCTGGGCCTCTTTCAGGTTTTTCATTTCATGTAACAGACCAAAGCTGGATGTTCTCTAATCTTCCAGAGCTGCTGCTTTAATTACAACTAAAACTTGAAAGCAGTCCAGTCACCCATGAAACAATATCTAACATGGTGAGCATGCCCAGAGAGGTCAGCTTGAAAAGCTCGGTGGTTTAGCATGCTGTAGCCCAAACAGCAGCTGGAAAAGACCTCATCCTAGGAGATAGGAGAGAGATAGAGTGGTGGCTGGCAGCCCAGGGGAGCCTCAGCATTAACACTTCTGAAACACAAAGGAAAGAATACTGGCTTGCTGTTGGATTTAAATAGGCAGGACTTCAGGTTGAAGGGAAGAGATTTGGTCTGGGTTTGTCATTTGTGTTCCTGCACTCTTTTTATGCGCAGGGTAAGGGGGAGGTAGGTGGATTCATGGCAGTTTGCGGAGATAGTGGAAAAAAGATTCACAGCTCTGTGGACCTCAATCTGAGTAATAGCTAGAGAACTAGCAAGAAATAAAAGCAGGAGGAGAAGCAGAAAGAGGGAAGGTGGCAAGCAAGATGGGGTGCATGGATCATTATTACGACTCCTGCAGATTACATGACTTGGCTTAAAATTTGTCTGTTCCTTTCAGGGGTCTGTAGTTTGTAACATTATCACACAAAAGAGAAGGTACAACCCCTTCCATAATCAATGTAGACTTGCTAGTACATTTGCCATCCTACTAATTGCCCAATGTCAAAAGAGGGAGATATCTTCTATCACATGCCTCAAGGCGTAAGATTTGATTACGCATCTCATTATCTTTGCTCGCATCGGTACAAACCTTGTTATTAGTCATAAAACAGACCATCTCTTTTCTTTCCTGCAGATTGACTATGCTGCATGAAAAAAAAGGCTTTTTTTATGGATTCTGTATTTATTGCCTTCTATCTTATTTGATCATCCTCTTGCGATGGAATGACAGGCACACAATTGGTTTCCTTTTGCCTATTGTAAAAAGTGTTACAAACTCACTTCTTCCTAAAGCAAATGGTTCAACATTAACATCTTTCTTGCGCTTCCTTGGCAGATTCTTTTGATTATTGCTTCAGTTATTGGAATCATTGTCTACAGGCTCTCGGTTTTCCTGGTGTTTTCTGCAATGTTGTCACAGCACATTAGTGGAACGGAGACGATCCTCAAGTACCTGACTCCGCAGACAGCCACTTCAGTAACTGCTTCACTCATCAGCTTTATAGTCATTATGGTTCTCAACGTTGTCTATGAAAAAATGGCAATCCTGATTACCGACTTCGGTATGCCACTGCTGTACCTCAGATAGAAACTTGGGGTAAAATAGGAAGAAAAAATACCATGTACATGTATAATAAGAACTCCAATAAATGAACACCTGTACCACATATTTCAGAATTTTCCCACCAAGTCATACAATACCATCTAGAAATTTTCAAATACGGATTTTCTCAATATCAAAGGAATATGATATTCAGCTCTTTGCCTGAAAACTCCTTGTATAGACAGCATGAAAGATCAATTGTTTACAGTTTTGTGCTTGTGAAACAGACAAAGCAAAGAAAATTACTATAATAACCAAGCTTTATGAAAACAGATCTGTAACGCATAATGCATTCAATTACATTAGCTTTTGTTTATGGGGAAAATAGCTATTTTCTTGTAAATAAATGAAATAAGGTCACTGTTCCAAAGCTAGATACCATTCCCATGTTATTAAATAGATAAACAGTCACAAATATTATTATTCTTTATATCCAGGCCATCAACATTAAAGTAGCTATTTTACTTTAGATGTGTGAAGTAGTGCGGTGTTTTAATATAGTTTCACTTAATACTGTTTCATCAGTTCAAAGTGTTGCATTTGCATCTTTCCTGAGTGTGCTGGATTTGGGTGCTTTTTTTTTCCCTGAGTTATCAGAATTTTTGCTTGTTCTTTCTCTTTATTGTCAGGGGACAAGTTCTTTCCTTTTTACGACCCATATAGTTTTAGAATTAGCATAATGGTTACAGTATACATGGGAATTATGTACAATCTAATTTATAATGCTCAGTCATATTAAGGAATACAAGGCATACACATACTTTTCCAGCTGAGGCTCTAAAGCAGCTTGTATGTTACTTGTAGGTTGGCTTTTCTTTTTTAATTTGTTTTTTTTTTTTTTCAATTGCAGAGCTTCCAAGGACACAGACTGATTATGAAAACAGTCTGACCACAAAGATGTTCTTGTTCCAGTTTGTCAACTACTATTCTTCATGCTTCTACATAGCCTTCTTTAAGGGTAGATTTGTAGGTCACCCTGGAAATCCAGTTTATTGGCTAGGAAAGTATCGCAATGAAGAGGTAAGAATGTATCATAATGTTTGTTTTTAAACAGCAGGAGCCATTAGTCCAGGTATTCTGCTACAGTTAGGAGTGTATAACATAGTTGTACATATTTAACAGGAGGGTTCAAAAAGTGACTGCCTGCCAAGCCAATTGCCTCCTTAGTAACCCCTAGCATAAAAGAATATGCCGCGAGACCAGTTGCGCTTAGAAGTGTATTACGTGTACCCAGACAAGCTTGTTTTCCCATGGTCCAGCAATCTGTGAATTGGCACATAGGAAGGGGAGAACATCAGCAGAAGCATTCCTATTCTGCTGGGTGACCCTCTCCTCGTGACAGCACAGTACAGACCTGCATGACTTCACCTGGTATTTCACTCTTTCACTAGTGTCCTGTCAACCTATCATATGTGACCATACATGGCCTGGAATTGGCTTTTGCATACCTTACTGGAAAGGTTTGCCTAAATAGTCTTCTTGTATTGCTTTAAGAAATGTTCTCATAATAAACCAGGAATGCATTATTTTAAATGCTTCATCCGTGCCTGAAAAGTTACCCAACTTCAAAAATTTTTCCTGTCTCTCGTAACCTTCAGTGTGATCCAGGTGGATGTCTCCTCGAACTCACAACTCAGCTTGCCATCATAGTAGGAGGTAAAGCGATCTGGAACAACATTCAAGAAGTGCTTCTTCCGTAAGTTGAAGCTATTAAGTGATCTGCTTTTTCATATTTGAAAGATACTGCTTTTGCTTGATGTGTTCATGCATTTGGTCACTAAATTTGATAGGTGTGTATTGCATTCTCAAAAGCATCAGACTAGTTTTTTGGGGCCTTTTTAGACAGTTTGGATATTTTCGGTCTGGTAGCTCTGAGCTCCTGTCTCTGTCGTTCTGTTTGATTTTAGTTGTAATCAGAAATGCTTCCTTCCTCTGCAAATCAGACTCAATGTGTTTCGGGTTGGATACTTAAAACTGAGGCTATAGAGGCTCTGAAACTATTAAACTAAAAACTGTTGCTTAATATTGAGTGGATTGATTAGTTGTTATACATTGGGCTTTTTAAAGTCATGCATAAGTTACTAATTTAACTCATTTAGTTTTACAGTCATATTTGACATTCATAGTGCCTATAGGTTCTCTTTCAGTGGGGCAGATCTCTGGAAGGTCATGTTTTAATGTAAACAATAAGCAAAGTGCTAATCACGAATGCCCTACATTTAATTTAGGTTAAGATACTATCCAGGACTCTGTTCCTTCTCCCAGGACTTGTTCTTTATTTTATGCTGATCAGTGGCTGTTATGTTGCTTGGAGTAGGGAACTCCCAGTTTACTCATGCCCTCCTGAATGCCATAATCACCAGCCCATGGCATTGTATTCCCTCTGGCTGTGGTTCTTCCAAGCCCATGAATTGTGCTCCTTTGCTGCACTCACTTCAAAGCATGTCATAAATACTGTGTAGGGTTGAGGCTAGGGTGCTCTGCTGAGATACGGTGCCTCCCCAATGCTCTGTATATGCTGCTGGTTGCAGGATGGACCTGTACACCCATCCTTCTCTTCAACATCTTCTTTTAGCTGAGGAAGGGTCCCTAGACCTGCAGATGTCAGCTCCAGCCATAAACGACTGACTCCTCCTTCTGTGTACAGGAACTACATTCATCTGACCAGAATTTTGAATTCACTTCCCAGGGTGACAAGTAACATTTAGGTGTTGAAGTGCTGAGTATCACTTCTGGATCTAGTTCTTAACTGCTCCCTCATTCTGCATCTCTGCAAGTATAAAAAGAATCATTTTGTTTTTTTCTCTGTTGATAGACATTTGCCCCCACCTTCCTTTTTTTGAATATGGTTCTTTGACTGCTGAAAATGGCTACTGCCAATTCATCAGTTTTCTTAAATTCTCCTGCAAGCCTTTCAGATGAGATCAGCCTCACCTCAACCCCTGTGAAGGTGAAGGAGCAGCTAATCCTGGAAACTGTTTCCAGGCACACAAAGGACAAGAAAGTCATCAGAAGTAGTCAGCATGGATTCACCATGGGGAAGTTATGGTTGACTTGGTCACACTCAAAGAGTTGTGGTCAACAGCTCTATGTCCAGGTGGAGACCAGTGACAAGTGGTGTTCCTCAGGGATCACTACTGGGTCTTGTCCTGTTTAACATCTTCATTAATGATCTGGATGAGGGGACTGAGTGCTCCCTCAGCAAGTTTGTTGATGACACCAAACTGATAAGTCAGAGGGTTGTGCTACCACCCAGAGGGACCTTGACAGGCTGGAGAAATGGACTGACAAGAACCTCATGAAATTCAACAAGAGGAATTGCAAAGTCCTGCACCTGGGGGCCACCCAGCTGGAAAGCAGCTTGACAGAAAAGGGACTGGGGGTCCTGGTGGACACCAAGTTGAACATAAGCCAGCAAAATGCCCTCATTGCAAGGAATGCTAATGGCATCCTCAGCTGCATTAGAAGGACTGATGCCAGCAGGTCAAGGGAGGTCATCCTTCCCCACTACTCAGCACTGGGGAGGCCACACCTAGAGTACTGTGTCCAGTTCTGGGCAAGAGAGACGTGGACCTACTGAAGAAAGGTCCAGCAAAGGGCCAGAAGGATGATGAAGGGACTGGAGCACCTCACATATGAGGAGAGACTGAGAGAGCTGGGACTGGCCAGCCTCCAGAAGAGAAGGCTCAGGGGGGTTCTCATCAGTGTGTACAAATACCTGAAGGGCAAGAGTAAAGAAGAGGGAGACAGGCTAATCTCAGACGTGCCCAGTGACAGGACCAGAGGCAATAGGCACAAACTGAAACACAGAGGTTCCCTCTGAACATAAGAAAACACTTTTTCACTGTGAGGATGACCAAGCACTAGCACAGGTTGCCCAGGGAGGTTGTGGAGTCTCCATCCTTGGAGATACTCAAAAGCTGTCTGGACATGGTCCTGGACAACCAGCTGTAGGTGGCCCTGCCTGAGCAGTTGGGGTTGGAGCAGATGACCTCCAGAGATGCCTCCTAACCTCAACCATTCTATGATTCTGTGAATTTTGTGATCAGAAGGAATTCATCTGCCTAACCACAGGCTTACATTTAACTTGATTTTTTGTTACCTTCAATTTTACATGTCATTCAGCTGTACAACATAAGTATAAATCAGTATGATTCTGATATATTGCCCCTTCACACTCTTATTTATGGTTGTAAATAACCACTTTCAGGATAAGGCAACAGAAGATTATGCTCATGTTTGAAGGAAATTTTCAGTAATTCAAGAATAACTTAATCCACTGTTCAAAGCTATAGCAGCACAAATGTCAATTTTTTCCATTTACTGAACTTTTTAGGTTATTTTACCAATGTTAGTGGTCTTTTTCTCCCTGGCTGATAGTTGGGTTAAGAATCTAATCGGAAGATACTGTGCAGCTACTAGATCAGAAAAAGTTGTTCCACGCTGGGAACAGGACTACCACCTGCAGCCCATTGGAAAACTTGGACTGTTCTATGAGTATCTTGAAATGGGTAAGTAGCAGTTTAGTTTGGATTCCCTACCACTGCTGGATACAAACATGCTCTAAAGAAAATCTTCATACAAGCAATGCTTAATAAGTGTATACAGAGGAGACATGAATGTTTTCCAAGACAAGTTTTGATGAGCCATTACAGGTAGTTTTGCAGGCTTTTACTAAGCAGCTAAGCCTCAATCCAATTTATAAGTAGGAAGCAGCATGTGACTGACTGTACAAGGAGGAGTATTGCTGCTTCTTTGCCCCATCCTCCAAGAAATGCACCCAGAAGGCAGACCGCTGCCATGTTCTGGTGTTGTACAGCAGAGCCCTGCGTCGGACTGCTCTGCTGGGGCTGTGCAGTCACCAGGACTTGCCGCTGGCCTCCTGGGAGCTGGCAGATCTCCGGTTTGTTGCTACAATCCGTTCTGTCACAGCATTGCCAGCGTACTTGTCGCAGCACTCGGACACCCATAAGATGATCGTTAGTCCAGGCTTTGCAGCACAGCACTGAGACAGATGATAGTAATTTGATTTCTGGGTCTTTGTGATGAAGACGTAAGAAAGAAATGGATGTTTAAATACCCAGAATAGTTCCTCTTGGTGTGTTGTGGCTTGTAACATTTTCCTGTCCCCTTCACCTAGCAGGTTTTTTCAGTACTGTTGTGCTCCTATCTTCTCATACAAAAGATTTGCTAGGAACTCGGCTACTCTTTCTTGTCTCTCTCTCCCACAGCTGAAGTATATAAAGTATACATGCTCATCCATGCTTATCTCCAGTAAGTGAAAGCCTCATCGACGTATGTAACCTCTCCCTTTGACAGTTATACAGTTTGGCTTTGTCACTCTGTTTGTGGCATCGTTCCCCCTGGCTCCTCTTCTGGCTCTTATTAACAACATGTTGGAAATCCGGTTGGACGCGTGGAAGCTGACGACCCAGTTCAGGCGCATGGTTACACAGAAGGCACAAGACATCGGTGCCTGGCAGCCCATCATGCAAGGCATAGCCATTCTGGCGGTGGTCACCAATGTAAGTACAGTGCCAACAGTTGCAAAAGACAAAATGCCTGCACTGCAGGTGTTACATCCAAATGTGGGAATGCCACGTGTGGCAATGTAGCACTTAAATGACCCTAAATGAATTACGAGCATCAGTCCCTTAAGACTTCAGCCGCTGTGAATTAGGCTCTCAGTTACTTTCCAGATGTTTTGGAAACAGAATATGGCTACTGTCTAAAATATTAGATCTAAAGAAAAGAAATTTTATTTAGAGTTGCTAGCCTTCAGAAAAATCTGTTACATGTGAAGACTATAGCCCATCTTTCCTAAAATTATAGCTCATAGAATAGAGACCTTTTCTTAGCTGTAGACAGTCTACAGCTAAATGCATGATTTTTGAAAAAAAATAGGTTGCAGTTTAGCTAAGTTACAATTGATTGTGGTTTCTAATTGTTACAATTCTTATGGTCAATGCCTTCATATTTGAATATGGCTTTAAGCAATTTTGCACTTAAAACAGAAATTCAGCTTCTTTCTTGTGTACTTAAAAATACAATCTGTGCTCAGAATTGCAGCACTTACCTTTTGAAGTCAGAATGAATTTTCTGAGAATTTGCAAATTAATCTGTTTTTCAGTTGGATTTAAAATTAATTTTAAAATAAGTTCTTTAAAATATTTAGAAATTTTTTTCTGATGAATATACTCCTAACAGTGAAGTTCAGACCTTTCAGATTTCCGATATCATTGATTTACCAAGATCTCATACATAGGCTGCATTGTGGGAAGAAAAATAATCCATTGGACTTTACCACTGTGAATTATTTGATTGCTTATTCTTAAACAGTAGCTAATATGTATTATCTTTCAAAAAACTCTCACTGCTGGCCTTTCTTAAAAGAGCAGTGACCCTTGGTTTCCTCTGCAGGGACAGTAGCACAACAGACTGTCCATAGTTAATAGCCTTTTTCAACAGGGTCACCATTTTCTGCTGTTATCGGTGAGATCAGGGATCCCTTCTGACACATTTAAAGGTAGTCACTTCCTCCAGGACCTTGCCCTTGCAGCAACAGTACCTTGTTTTCACTCAGTAGGAGTTTCTGGCGAAAGCAGTTGAGTCTAAAGACAAGAGTTTATCTTAGCCCAAGCTTTCGTAGGAGGCTCTGCCTATTTGGAGAATGGTGGACTTTGGGTAAGAGGAGGGAAATGGAGGTGAGCACTCTACTATAGTTGCTAACTCAATAGTTTGGGGACTTATTTCAAGTAAAAGAATAATTCAAATTTAAATAAGGACATGAACTTATAGCCCTGTATCTCAGGCATCTTCTATAGTCATTAGGTGCTTGGCGGGTCTGGGGTCTCAGCCCCAGGGGTTGTGCTTTACAGAAACAATATAGGGGTAGGTATGTGCACCTTCTTTTCCCACACCCAGATGAGTGTCCCTGCATATTCCTCTCTCTTCCCCCCCCCCCCCCCCCCACTTTAAGAAGTCTTTGTTTTGCCCCTGGAAAGATGAGGTTATTTTTGAAGAATGGATAGATGAGCTTCCATGACCTGACTGCATATTGGGTTATTATCTTCTCAGTAGCTTGTTTTCGTTATTTTGGGGGCTGGAGGTGGTACCATATAGAAATAGGAGTCCAGGGTGGATTTCAGTGATTAGGAAAATTTTAAATGTCAGCCTTAGCTACCAGATGTATTTTCAGGTATTGGAAGGTCTCCCAAAACGGCCATTATTCTTGTTCAGAACTTTATTTTGCACTATAGCAATTCAACAGGTATGGTAAACATAGCTAGGATGTAAAGAGGAGACTCAGGAGGACATAAAGGCAGAGAATTAAGCACAGAGAAATGTCAGAAGAAAAAAGGGAGCTTGAGGATGGAAAATTTACAAGAGAATCTGGGAGACAGACAACAAGCTCGAGCATATGCTCCATCTGTTTCGCAGTGCTATGCTGAGGCAAGCCAAACATAAATCCAGCTGTTCTATAGGCATGTGAACATCCAAAGCCTACTAGTAAATGTGGTGTTAAAATTAAAAAAAAAAAACAAAACTGATGCAACTTTGGTAACACATGTTCAGATTGTTAGAAATGTCAGGTGATGCCAGAGATACTTTGGGGCTCTTTTGGTTTAGTGCTTGTGCAAAAGATTGTTAATGATAACTCTCCTAGCAAGTGATGCAAATCCCAACAGATAATGCAAATTCACAGATGAAGCATAGTTTCATCTAGCATAGCTAGAAGTAGAGTCAACATTATTGGTGCACCAATATCCTCTTTTGAACTATGCAGCTAGAAAACTTATAAAATAAAAGGCAAAAAAGTTTCTGGTGCCCTGGAAGAAAAACAAATATGTTATGCTATTGGATAAGCTAACTGTCTTTCCCAGTCAATCCAGCTGGATCTTGTAATACCACTATGAAATTACAAGTTGTATATACTTCTTAAGATTACTTTAAAATATTCTTACAAGTACCTTAGTCACAGTCCTTATGATATTCAGGGCAGAGTTAATGTGCCCTTCGTGGCCTCAGGGTGACTCAGACACGTGTAGGCTTCCGTTAGGAATGTATTCGTCCCCTGCTTTCTGCAGAAAAATGACCCAGCAATAGGTGTCTGTCACTACCCAGTCACAACCCACCAGAGGCTAATCTGACCTTTGCAACTTCTTTCATTCCAAATTCCTCTTTACGTGCTACACCCCTCAAGGCATCGCTGAAAACATGGAGTCCTGGATGTGCAAACGTGTGTTTACAACTTGGTTTTGCTCTCTGTTCTCCTTGACAGGCACTCAATCCCAACATTCACGTGACTGTTAACTGCAGGCATGTTTCTTTTAGAGTCACCCTTTTTGGAGGTCTCGTGTCTTAGATTAGATAGTTAATGCGGGTGTGAATGCAGTGCGTTTGCCGCTGACATTGGTGGGGCTATTAGCATGCAAGGGGCACAGCACCAGAGACTGTCACGTTCAAAAGGCCCTGCTGCAAGTGTTGTAAGGACCTCGAAGAGATCGGTATTTCTTGCTAATGAAGTGTGGAATATAAAGCCATGTACTAGAGCAAATGCTAGAAGCAGTTTTCTTCCTTTAAGTAGGTTTTTTTCTTGTTTGACATGCAGAATCTAAGACAGGTCATCAGTCTTTCCTTTACCATCCCTGCCTTGATTTTTCCTTAGTACACAGAAACTGCTTCTTCTCTTCTATGTGACTTGTTACAGCTGATTAGACTTGGGTAGTATATCGTCTTCTCCTTCATGCATTACCTTTGTAACACCTGCTAGTAATGTGGAAGCAACTTTTGCACAAAACTATCAGTTTTGAGACTTGCCGCTCAGGCACCGAACAAGTTATTGCATGATACCAAAGCATCTGTTGTTGATTTGAAGACTGATTTTAATTAGTTATGGTATAAATGGAAAGCTGTGTGCAGTAAAGCTTGGGAAGTAAAGAATGTGCTATTTGTTTGTAGTTCTCCAGTGCAATACTCTGAAATGCAGCCCATAATTCAGGAGGAAAGAAAATTTTTCCTTTGAGAGGACACCATAGGATTAGCTTTCGTATTTCTGTCCTTGCAGCTCTCTGGAGCACATCTGGAGATCATTCCAAGAGAAGGAGGAGAGTGAGACAGGGTTCAGATTTAGGATGATGAGAGACCTGGGGCCTTGCAAAAAAATTCAGTAAGAGCAAATATTAAGTTGTGTAAATACCATATTCCAGCATCTTTCTAAATGATACAAAGAAGCAGCATCAAACTCATTTGGTCCAAAGGGAGAAGGGATGTTTTTGCCTTACTGTTCAGTTGCTATTAGTTCATCTACGGTCTGACTGGATGAGCTAATGAACAGAAAGAAATTATATTTAACTAAAACTTTCTATGCTTGCACTTCAGCTAAAAACAGAGTAATTTAGGTGTGAGGTCGTCTCCCTGCAACTGCAAGACACCGTAATATATATTTCTTGTCAGCCAAAAACACCTACTCTGCATGTAAATATAAACAACACATAATTTTCACTTCATTTCACACTGGCATGTAATGCTTAAAAACAGTTTTTAAAACTGCATGCCAACTAAATTTGATTTAAGCCAGAGTACAGTACCAAAAAAAAAAATCTTATCCTTGAAAATTTTAAAGGAGTTTATTTTAGTCTTAGGACGCCTCCCTTTTCTTTCTTATCAGCCAAATTAGAACCAAATATAGATCTTGGACCACGGTCTCAAAAGTATTGCTTCTGCAAACTAGAGTTTAGCTTCTCAGATGCTTCAGAGTAAGCCAGCTCGAAAGGTAAGCCATTGGGATAGTGTTCATCCTTTGGCAGTGGTACTACTTGAGGTGGGGTGGGTCTTGCACCCTTTTCAACTCACCGCCCTTTCCCTTCCCTGTCTTTTCCCCTTGTTGCTGTCTCTTGTGTTATGCTGGCACCAGCACTTTGACAAACGTACGATGAACCAGACCAGGGAGCAGATCCAGCGGGGATTCCCAGCCAGATCAGCACCACGATATATCTGGCATGAGTGATCAGCACAGGGCATGAGTGAACTGCTAGGGCAGAGGCAAGTTGTTTTACCTAGAACTGCCACCAAAGCGTTGTTTGAGGAACCGTAGAAGAGGTGTCCGCATTTTTTTTCATCCTTTCTCCTCTTTCCCCTTCCTTTTTTCTACAAGTGGCACAAATACCTCCTCAGGTCAGGGCTGCCTTGCTGGGATTGCTGCACGAAAGTGGACAGCTTTCTCCCCGTCTCATGAAAATAAAGAAATACGGACTGCATGAATCGCAGACTGGCATGAAGGGGAATAAAATACAGATGTTAAGCAGCTCTTCTGCTCCTCTGTTACCCATTACTGCTTAACTTTGCCCCTTCCTCTGTCCCATGCCTTTCCTATGTTTTTTTTCTGCCCTTTTTATGCATCTCTGCCTAAACCTCCCTCCCCCGATCCCATTAGAACCCTACTTCACAACTCTCTCCTCCATGTCTCTGCCCTGTTTCTTTCCATCCATGTTGTCAACTGTTTTTTTTCCCCTGCCGTGGGACAAAAGACTTCTTTCTCAGCCAGAGTGCAGCTCATCACTCCTTCCTAGGTGCTAGGCACTCAGCTGCAGATCTTGCCAGTGGAAAGTCTTCCTCACAGGGAAAGCTTTTGAATTTGCAATAGCAGAGGAGGAGATTGGATTAAACATAGTCAACCTGTCCTCCAGAATAGGATGTTTTGGGAAGTTCATGAGTTTAGAAAAGACTTCCCACAACAAACCCACAGATCCAATTTCCTACCCAGTTTGGGACTAGCAGACTGAGTAGGACAGGGACTCTCTTGGGAGCAAGATAAAAACAAATGGTCACGTCATATGTAAAACAGCACTATGCAGCTGCTACTAAAAAAATTATCTTGGCATCAGGAGCAGTTTCCACATGTATTGACATTGAAACTTATGAGGCAACAACTGCCAAATGAATTTGGGCTGGCTAGCACCTCAGAAAGAGTGGGACGTTTCTAGGGTCAGAGGTGGATCAGCTATATGTATAATTTATTTAATTCCTTTACTCAAACCTCAGGGTTCCTGGTGAAATTTAATTTCCTATTACTGAACGACTCTTCTGTTGTTTCCACAAGTTTCATCAGGCAGGATTTCTTTAAGCATCTCGTAAGTACATCTGATAGCAAGTACGTTTGCTGAAGGTTACCTTAGAGTAGTTTAAGGTGAGTTTGGCTGCTGACCTCCACTGCATGCTCCTGAGGGAGAATGTATATTATAGTATAACTTTTTTAAGGCATCCAGCAGAGCTAGCGTAATTTAAAAACCGTACAGAGTGCACATTCCAGAAAGAGATTGTTTTATGCCCATGAGTGACTACGTGCTCGTTTACAGAGGGAACCACTGACTGGAAAAGCACATATTTTCTATTTTTAGCTCATACTGTAACTTTTGAGGTACTACGTATATGGCAAAGCCATGCATATTAAGGCTTATTTCTTAAACACTGCTTTGGTTTTTTGTTTTCTTTTTCTGAAATGCAGGCTATGATCATTGCTTTTACATCTGACATGATTCCTCGTCTGGTTTATTACTGGTCCTTTTCGGTCCCTCCTTATGGGAGTCACAGCAGTCACACTATGAAAGGGTATATAAACAGTACGCTTTCTGTCTTCAATATATCAGACTTCAAGAATGCAAGCAAGCCATTTTCCCCTTCTTGGTTTGGGAACCAAACAACATGCAGGCAAGTGTCAAATAACCATTCTTTTCCAATGACAGAAATAAATACTTTTTTTTAATATCTAAATCATCTAATTCAGTTAACAGTATCCAGTAAGAAATGTTAAAACACAGTAAAAGCCAGCATATTTTGAATGGCAGAACTGAGTGGAAGTATTCACCCATAAGTTTGTGCTACTCAGAAAATTCTTACTTTATTTTGGTTTTCTCATTATTGATAGTCTTCAAAAAAAAACACTTTTAAAGTTTTGTAAGTAATTCTTAATACAGTGGCAAAAAAAAAGGACATTTCAGCCAAATATAGCTTATTCTGCAGATACGATTTTACCCATTACTTTAGTTATGTGCAGCTAACTGTTCCTGGATGCATTAAGCAGGGACATGTCTTGCTCCATCCTCTGGCCACAGTGCCGTACTGCAGAGATGCCTGAGACTAGTTCCTGACTTTCCTACCTTGCTTTCAGATACCGGGATTTCCGCTACCCTCCTGGCCATCAGCACCAATATGAGCATAACATATACTACTGGCATGTCATTGCAGCCAAGCTGGCTTTCATCATTGTCATGGAGGTAAGTGTACGGAGTTTTGAGCGTTACTTATTTAAACTTATTTAAACTTCTCTTCCCTCCATGCAGAAAATCCTTCAAAGACATTCTGTCCAGGCATGGCTATCAGAGCTGGTGAGGTGTGCTAGCATGGGCAAGAGCTTGGGAGATGTAAATTAAGTAAGTGTAGCACCATTAGAAAAAGAAGCCTCTGAAGTCATGACATCAGCTGAGGATTGCCCCCGTTTGCAGTTTCTTTTCTCAAGAACTGTAAAATTATTTTTAGTATCAGAAATAGAAGGGACAGTTACACTAAAAATATTTTTACATATACTTAGAGGAAGTTTGCACACAGTCTCATGAATACATATACATAATACACGTGCGCTAGCAGAGTGAAGTCTATAAAGACAGTCACTGCAAGAGGTGAGTCGCTAGATGAGCATCAAAAAGTAATTGCTCCTTCCTCTGCAGCTACAATCTGGGCTTATGAAAGATGGGAGTCAGTCCAACATGAAGGGAGAGGAATATTAGGTATTATTTCCTTATAAAATCTACTTAGGTCTGGATCCAGGGACTACTGAAGTCATCAGAAACATGCGACTGGTTAGATCAGAGTTCCCGTAGCAGAGAGAACTCCGTTGCCCCAGAGTCATTTGAACAAACCTAAAACAATTTTAAAAGAAACTGTAACCACTCTTTCCATGCAGGGGGGGAAGCACTGGGTACCAGGGTTCCCCCACAGCAGGCAGAGAAGTCTTTGTTAAAATCAGAATTAGAAAATCAGAAATTCTTGTTTATCAGACAATTATTCTATTCATTAGTCATGTCTGCTTTTTAAAATACTGTTCTACTGTGATAGATACTGGTACAGAACCCGCTCAGAGTCTTAAGAGGTAATGTGACATTTCATTTATAATAATAATAATGTCCTGTTCAGCCTGACTGACATTTTTTCATTTTCACCTTCCCCAGCATGTCATATACTTTGTGAAGTTTATTATTTCATATGTAATTCCGGATGTATCAGAAAAGACCAAGAGCAAGGTCAAACGAGAGAAGTACGTAACACAGAAACTCTTGCATGAGAACGATCTCAAAGTTGTGAAAAAAACCATGGGGAAAATAGCTGACAAAATTTTCAAAGGAGTAGATAGCACCTTCCGACCGAAAGCTGAATAAGTACTTTTT